>NC_056749.1:91818396-92118396 GCF_019279795.1 Protopterus annectens
TTCCTATTAATTCTGTTGCTTCCTTTTTCCTTTCTGTTTCCTCAGGGGAGCAACTTGCATACTACCTGAAACACGCCAATAGTGGCTTAAACACACGCACGTGCTTACACGTTAAGGATCTACTTATTCAGGTTTAAACGCACGCACCCGCAAACACTGTTACACATCTGCCAACAGCCTCCAACATACGAGACTGTCTTATACGCGCTACACCCCAAGCAAACACTGTTACACGCCTGCCAACAGCCTCCAACATACTCACACTGCCTTACGCGCTTTATGCGCATGACACGCATGATGCACGGCCAGCAAGAAACTTTAGTGTAGGTAACAGTGTACACCTTCCATTTCTTGTCTTTCCATGTCTTATCTAGTGGCACACCTCTTTCCATGATCTGTGCCTGTCATCTGTCATGTTACACTGGCCTCCAATGAACTGCGTTTCTTTCTACCATTCCCCCCAGTGATGTCACCTATCTCCTACTCTATTCCTCCCTTACACTACTCAGGCCGTGCTCATTTGCTATGTGACTGTGGTATTCAGTATCCTAACCCTCATTAATATAAGATTGCCTACTAATGCTTAGTTACATGTCTTAGACTCAGCTTCCCCCCTTAGCAACCACTACACGGTGGCCATGTTGGTTTTGGTCTGCTGGTCCCTGCATTGTCATTCCATGTATTACATGAATCCCACATTTGTGGGTTTATACCCTTCTTTTTTATGGTTTTATACAGCGCAGGGTTTAAACATCGGCGATTGCCGAAATAAAAAAAATATATTTTTAATATTTTTGCATCGGGTTATCATGCCAATGGCCACATATTTGGCAATTGGCATGCTGCCTGATTCATATGCAACCTTTTTTGGGAGCTGACATCGCTCCGTTGCTAGATTTTAGAAATGTACTCAGTTGTCAACTGAGTACATTTCTGCAGCTAAAACGTCTCCTACACGGACTGGTTTCTGCTTCGTGGATCGCTAATATACCTCATTTGCATACCTTTCTGATGCAAGTGAGGTATTTAGCTTGTCCACGCCCAGTCCATGTAAGAGACGTTTTAGCTGGTCTCTTACACGGAGTTTAGGGCTGTTCCTGGATCGCGAGGCTTGCATGGAGTGTTGCACGTCTCTTACACTCCGTGCAATCCTTCGTGAATCCTGCCCTATGTCTTTGACTTTTTTTTTTTTTTTTTTATTTATTTCTTTTTTTTCTTTCTTTTTTTTTTTTTTTATTATTTCTCTTCAGAATTTTGAGTTTCTGAAAACTTGATCATATGGTCTTGACCATATGAAGTTCGAGTTTTCAGTATCTCTACATTCTGAAGTGAAACTATAAAGATATAGATATATATATATATATATATATATATATATATACATATATATATATATATATATATATATATATATATATATATATATATATATATATATATATATACATAGAATGTTGGCCTATTTTAACAGCAGATGAAAAAATTCATGAAATAGTTGGACCACGACCCAGCTTTATTTTCAAAAATATGAAATCTTTAAAAATAATTTTATGTTACCCTAGAACAGGATATGGCAGTGTTAAGATTAATAGGATTACTAAACCATGTCAGAAATGTCACTTTTGTGGATGTATTGATGACACTGGTCAGTTTTTACATCCGGATATGAATAGAAATGTTATTTTTAAAGTGGTTGCTGATTGTAACACCATGCACTAAATCTATCTGGCATATTGTAGAGAAAGTCGGTCTTTCTATACAGGCAAAACTAATTGTAAATTTAGAGACTGAATAAGGGAACATTGATACAATATAGCCAGACAAATATCTACCAATGCGTTAACGAAACATTATGAATTATGATAATAAGCATTATTTTAAATTTTTAGTTATTGATAAACTAGACGGGGGGAGGCTGGGGGACATTATTAATAAAGCAGAAGAAAAAGAGACCAGGTGGATCATTAGAATGAGAGTGACTAAAGGTAGTGGGTTAAATGATAATGTTCCCTTGCAGCTTGTACTGAAATCCAGACCTCTACATAAATAATATTTTTCACTATTGGCCAGTTATTAGAGCAGTTTATCACTGTTTTATGATAGTTATGTGTTTTTAAAGTTAGCAAGCTGCTTCACTGTTTTCTAACAATGTTTTTGACATTGATGATTTTATTACATGTGATTTTTTTAATGTTAATTGACTGAATGATGATGGTTGTATTTAAATGGCAGTTTAATTAAGAAAGTTTAACATCTGATGAAGTATTCTACCAAACTGTGAAAGCGCTTATGGTTATCAATACATTTTTTTTTCCTCTGGACACAGCCGTTGCATTATTCTGCTTAATTTATATGCTTTACATTGTTTTTTTGATACAAGGAGAATATTACTCTGGAGTATCCTGACTATTTTTTATGGCTTGCATCTAGAAAGTGTGTTTTTCTTGATTTCTTGTTGTTGACTGCATGTTATATCAGATAGTTTAAATGGAGATATACCAGAAGTGGAAACTATAACTGAAGGTTTCTGAAATGAGTGGTGGCTTGAATGTAGTTATGAAAACTGTGCAGTTAAGCATGAGGAATTTAGCTAGGCCCACAGGGGAGAAAAGAATCTGCAGGAAATGTGGAATAAAATACTTGGGATTAAGGTATATGATAGCAGGGTCAATATTTTGTGGGGGAATTGTACAGATTTTATGAATAAAGTAGATGGAGACCTGATGGTATAAAGGGGATAGTATGGCTGGGACAATTAATATATCTAGATGGTGAGTTTATCTAGACAATTGTACTCATTTAGACATGTACTGGGAGAAATTGTAAATTAGCAGTGAAACTTCAGTCTTACCACGACAGATCTGTGTGTAGTGATGGGGGAGTAGGGTGGATAAATAAATGTCCAACTGTCTAAGAAATTGGGTAGTGCGGTGTGATGGAGTTTGCTTTGTACATTTTAACAGCCTTGTTGAAAGAGGGCATAGGGACATGGCAGGGAAATCTATGGAATGGGCAGAAGGTACCTTAGAAGTAAAGAGGGCTCCTGCATGGTTTTGGAAGTTTGAAGTAGGATGATGAACAGGATTATGCAGAAAAAAGTGAACAGACTGTTGAATTATGAGGATTTGCATACCAGCCTATGGAATAGTCCTCAAGCCAACATAGTTGGGATACTTTTCTTTTTTGAGATGGAGAGAAAACTATATAAAGGCATTTTTTTTTAAATGTGACAACCTTTATTAAACTTCCATAACATAGTTTGTTCACCAAATTCATCCATAATATAGTTGATTCTTTTTTTTTCTTTTTTCAAAAATGTCTTTATTCAGCTTTTCAAATAGAAATAGTAAAATAAACTTCCATTATACACATCATTTCAAATGAAAAAACATGCATTTACAATACATACACTTTTCGTAACCTGTTTTTTCAAGCCTAGCTCTTAATGAACACCATAGATTATGCACTTTGCTGCACTCCCACATAACATGAAGGATATCTCCTGATTGACTAAGACAGTGTGGGCATTTAGATGAGTGGTTAGTATTGAATTTATTAATTTTTTGTGGGGTGAAGTAAGCGTCATTAGTAATCATTAGTTGGGTGTATAGCAGCGTTTTGAATGGAGTGAATTTTACAGTATTTTCAATGGCAGTCTTTGTTTTTCTCATCAACTTGCTGGGATTTCCCTTGCCAGTATGCAGAGAATAATAGAAGATTCTGACATTTTATATCCATTACCAGTTTGTATACTCTAGAAATTGTTTTCCCCTTAACCGTCAGGATATTGAGAATTAATTGAGATAGATTAACATCCTGCATAACACCATTATCTGGCATGAATTTGGCATTTATAAGATAAGGCAGTGAGTTAAGAATGCTTACATATTTCATTGGAAGATTAAGTTGTATTCTAAGTTGTGTTATATCGTAATCTCTCCATTTGTAGAGCTCCCAAACTATAAAGTCCCTTAATAAAGGATACCCTTGTAAGTTTATCAGTTGGTCATTTAGCCGCAAATTAGGATTAAGGTGAAGGGGCTGCAGGCGGGAGAGGGCCTTAGATAGTTGTACTGAATTAAAAAGCTTTTGAGTAGTTACTACCATGTGCCTAATAACTGGATGTAAATTCTTTACATATTCAGATTTTTGGTTTAAGTTAAGAAAGAGGAGAAATTTGGGATTGTACCCAAGTGAGTTAATTTGTTGAGACCAAATTATTGAATATAGGGGGGGGGGCACATTCTCATACTTGGGTCATAATTTATTATCTCTTGTAATTTGTATGAAGTAATAACACTATGGTATACTTTAAAGTCCGGTAATCCTAATCCTCCCTTAGATTTTGGAAGCACAAGTTTATCATATCTAATTCTAGTAGATTTAGGATACCAAAGAAATCTAGATATATTTTTCTCTATATCTAGAAAGAATTTTGGGGGAATATTTAAAAAGGTAGTATTTAGTTGGAAAAGGATTCTTGGTAACAGGTTCATCTTTACTACACTAGCTTTTGATAGCAAGGACATATTGATGTTCTGCCATCTATTTAAGACATTGTCAATAGTGTTCCACGTACGGCTTAAGTTATTTTTAATAATTTCCTCAAAGTTTGGGGTATATATTATTCCCAGATATTTCAACTGATAGGTTAACTTAATCTCGCTCTCTGGGAAGTAGTAATCCTTGTGTCTAAGAGGATTTAGAGGAAATAGATTGAAAGTGTTAGGGCTTAATTTATAATTGGAGATCTCCGAGTACCTATTGATTGCTTTAAATAGTTTAAGGAGATCAGTTGAGGGAAGTTGCAGGTAAATATTTAAGTCATCAGCAAAGGCAGAGAGCATGAGTTTAATGTTATGTAATCTTGGAATGTGGTGGAAGGCTTTAGGCTTTTTGTGACATAAAAAGGAGCAGAGGTTCAAGGTATAAGTTAAAGAGGTAGGGGGAGAGTCGGCATCCTTGTATTGTGCCATTAGAGATTGGGATAGGTTTGGTTCTACAATTATTTATCTGAATGAAAGTGGAAGCCATTTGCTAGAGGACCTTAACTTTTTTTTATAAATTCTTGAGGAATACCAAATAGAGCCATTACATTGAATAGAAAGTTTAAGTTAACTCTATCAAACGCTTTGCTAGCATGAGCGGTAATAACATATATAGGATTTTTATCTGTCTTGAGTAATCTAATAGCTGTGTCCAACAGTAGGGTATTATCACAGGTTTGCCTATTTACCATAAAACCCAACTGATCCTGGGATATAATAGAGGGGATTATATTTTTCAAACAATTAGCTAAAACTTGAGCTAAGATTTTTAAGGTCAATATTTATGAGGGCAATTGGCCTGTAATTAGATGGATCAGTTGAGTCAGAATTTGGCTTGGGTATACAACGGCAAATTTGTATAAATGTAATAGATAAATGACATTATATACATAGTGACAGACAAAACACAGATATAGATGTTAGTTAAAAAAATGGCAAGACACCTTGGCAGAGCAACAGTCTCTATTCCAGTTTCAGTTTTTTACTTACAGTTAGTGGAAAGCGAATTGGAATAAACGCCTCAGATAATTGATGGTAACCATCCAAATTGATAGCCAAAAGCAAGTTTGTGTTGGACAATAACTGTCTGTTAAGATAGCAGCTGAGTTTCACGCCTTCTGCAAACAATTTACTGTAAAATAGTCAGCAAAACACACCGGCTGTTTAGATCCCAGTAAATTTTTGAGTTAACAGGTCGGTTTTCACCTCACTAAACAGAAACTTGTTCTACAGTTAAACAATACAAGCTATTATGTGTTGAAGTTCGGTCTTCACCTCATTACAAATGGAAACAGCTGTCCAAAATGCAGTTTTGAAAGAACCACAGCGATATAATCTTGTAAATATGAACACTTTATTAACAAAAAACTGGCAAGCGCTTTCACCTTGTAGGCTTCCTCAGGCCAAACACATCAGAGAGCTTTGACATATATATATATATATATATATATATATATACTTTAGGTTTGTGTGACATCACTTCCCTTGTGCTTGACTCACATTCAAATATTTAAAGCAACACTAACTATATAAAAAATGTGTATAAAATGCAGAGTATAATGTTGGTCGACTATGATCAGCTCAACATATACTACTTAAAATCAATTGTATAATAATAATAATAAATAAAAATATGAATGTCATACTTTTATTCTAAATTTGAACACTCTCTGCTATGCTAAGATGGATTATTTAAGATGACATCAAGTAAGCGTTTTTTAAAAATAAAACCTTATAAAACAAAATAAAAGCCTACTGTTAAACTTGTACCAAGTAGGAGTAGCTGTGCCAAGCAAACAATCTCAAGCTTATAAAACCAATCAATGTTAATGGATAGATGACTAAAATACTTCTCTAGGCATAACATGTCAGTAGAAACCCTGCACTTAGTTGCATTTTAGGAAATATAAAGCTTAAAAATTATCAGGACTAACATTAAACACTTCAGTCGAACATGTGTTAAATACCCAAGTTCAAATAAAAGCACTTCAGCTGAGCATATATTAGATACCCAGATTCAAGTGATTACACTTAATTGTGCTTCTGATGAAAAAAACAAATATAGTTTGCTGGAAATAGCTTATCAAAGCAATGCCTAGATTCTAGGTTATATCTCAAAAATAAAGTGATACAGCTTTCTTTAAAACTATTATAGCAGCATTAATCGCTTTTATGTTAGATGCACAAATTCAAGTAAGAGTTTACACATATAATTCAAAACGTCATACAAATATCTAAAGACTAAATTGCAGACATGACCAGCTAATCTCTGTTGAACATATATTATATGGTAAATAATGTAGGTTCGCTGGATTAACATAAAATGAACCTTGTAACCTCAGCGTCAATTTGATTAGAGCAAGTGCAAAATATGAGGTGTTGTGTCTTTTGTTGTTAATAACAAGACAAAACTTCAAGATTACATTTTCCATGCGCAACAGCCCTACTGTTATTGAGGCTAGCTTTTTAACATCAACCAGCCTCTAATTAAATCCACAATTTCAAGTATAGACTTTTAAATATACTTTTAAGCATTATGAAAAGCTAAAAGACAAACGTAAATGGTTGCTCACATTCTAATACATTTTATATTATAAAAGATATAAAGCCATATGATCTGTATAAGCTGCTTAACTCATCTAGTACCATTTATTACTTCCTAAGGTCTTTGCTTTTCAGTATTGGTTTAATAGGAATCCTGTCATTTAAGCCAGGTTCATGATCAGCTCTTAGTCTAATGATCCACTTAGTTTCATTTTGTTCTGTTCTGTTGCAAATATCCCCCCTTCTAATGGTGGGATGATTAACTTGCATGACTAGAAATTTAAATTTGTGATCTGGTGATGTATCAATAACATGTCTAGATAGTGCATTTTTATCATACTTTATCCTGATATTGTACATATGTTCTCTGATTCTATCTCTTAGCCTGTCAGTCTTGCCCACATAAAATGCTGGGCAGGAACTGCAGGTGGCAAGATATACTACATGCTGAGTGTTACAATTAGCTACTGAATAAAGCTTAAAACACTGTAATGTAAGGGGGTGTATGAACATTGCTTTACTGTCTATTAAATCACAATACTTACATTTCCTGCAAGGTTGAGTACTGCCTACCTTGGTATTTGATTTAGTAATATGCTCTATTCTAGAAGAACTACATAACATCTTGTGTAAATTAAGTTTGTTCTTGTATATGAAGCTAGGGGCTTCACCTACAAATTCACTAATTCTAGGAGCAACTTTCAGTATATCCCAATACTTAGAATAAGCTCTTTTTATGTCGTATACATCTTGTGTGTAATGGATACAGATTTTCATCTTTTCATCATATAGAGTTTTACTATTAGATGCATCATACATTTCATATGAACTAGATGCAAAATAAGGTGAAGCACTATCTTTCCTTAAACCATCTACTTCTAAGAATTTTGGACTAATTTCTGATGGTGTGTATGCCCTGTTAAGTAATTGTTGTTTGAGGTTATGTAACTCTGACTTATATCCTGTTTCTGTTGAATTTAGTCGAGAAACTCTCATTGATTGTCCCTTAATGACGTTCTTAAACACAAATCTAGGGTGCATACTAGATCTATGCAATAATGAGTTTCTGTAACAGGCTTTTCTGAAAACACTGGTATTCAAGAGACCACTAGGCATGCTCTCCACATACATATCTAAGTAAGAGACCAGTTGTTCAGAAGCTGTCATAGTAAATTTAAGATAACTGGTGGTTAGATTAATTTCTTCTAGAAATTCGTGCAAGTCACGTTCATCAGACTTCCAAATCAAAAAGAGATCATCTACAAAACGTACATAAAAACTGACGTTTTGTTTATAGCTGTCAAGTGTGAATAAGTGTACATTTTCCCAGTCAGCCATAACTAGGTTGGCGTAGCTATTGGCACATGAAGTGCCCATAGCTACGCCATCATTCTGAATATAGATCTGACTGTTGAAAGAAAAAATGTTATTGGTCAAAACAACTCTCATAAGCTCACATAAAGTGTCTACATGGTATTCAGTTATGGTCTGGTCTGCTATCAGACGCCGAATGCTATCTATGCCTTCTTGATTAGGGATGGTTGTGAATAGAGACTGAACATCTAATGAAACTAACCAGAATCTATCATCTACTGTTATGTCTTTCGTTGCATCATATAACATCACAAGGAATTGCTTAGTGTCTTTAAGTATATACGTATACTTACTCACAATGGGTCTTAATTTGGATTCCAAATAGATGGATAACGGTTCAGTTATCCAACCTCTCCTGGCAACTATAGGTCTCATGGGAGGTTTATCTGGATGCTTGTGTATTTTTGGGATGCCTTGTATGCAAGGAATGGTAGGTTCGTTAACTTGACAGTATTTATATAGATCACTATTAATTCTGCCTGTACAATGATTATTTGACAGAAATATAGAAACTCTATTAATTATCTGATCAACATGTTTGATGCCAATTGGTCTATAAAAATTAGCATCACTGAGCATATCAGTCATACTAGAGATATATCTCTCTGTATCCATTATAACAATGGGGCCTCCTTTATCAGCAGGTCTTATCACAATACTATCATCATTTTTCAATGTTCTCAAAGCTGTTCTTAAATTAGAGTGTAAATTGCCATACCATCTCTTATCTCTGTTCCTTCTATCTATTTCATACAGTTCTTGTTCAACTAATTTCGAATATGCATCTATTAGCGGATGTAAGTTTGGTATATATGTGCTTGGTTTTCTAAGAGTGCATGCTCCATCTATAGACTGGTGATTACCGTAGTCTAAGCGTAATTGAATGTTCCTAGTATATATTTTAAGGTCTATTACTGAATCTGTAATATCACTTTTGACTGATGGTAGAAAAGAAAGGCCTTTTTCTAATACAAGAGTTTCTTCCTTGGTTAATGATTTACTTGATATATTCCAAATCAATGATTCCCTGTCTTTTCCCACATTTTCTTTAAGGTTGGACCTATGCGTTCTTCTTCGGGTAACCTCCTTTTTTGCCTCCCCCTGCTCATTGATCGATCTCTTCCTCCTCTCCGAAAATCAGAGATGGGGAAAGGGGCTACTGGATCATTACCAGTGACTCCAGTTTTTAATGGTGGAATTTTCTTTCTAACTACATCTTCACTGTTTATGGAGATGTCGTGATTAAGTTTACATGCTACTGACTGATCCATGAGTTTTAATATAGGGGTCCTAACATTTGTTTCTTCCTCTCTATGTATCTCAACTACTGTGGTAATTTCATTATTTGAACTCTCTGCTACTGCGCATGGTCCTGATATTTGTGCAGGAACATTTCTACCACTTTCAATTACTTCCCCTTCTTTACTATCTACAGTATAATTTATATTCCTGTTAACAGAATTCCTCATGTTATTCTTACTTCTTGTCGTATCTACCCTTCCTTGTGTCATATTAGTTCTATTGTCCCTAGGCCAAGTGAAGACTTGTCCTTGTTTAAAATCCACTGTATCCCTCCGAATCTTACTTTGCTTTTGTTCCATTAATTTCTTTTCAAACAAATATACATTATCTAACAATTTTTCAAACACTTTCTCCAAAATAAAGTTTGGATATGTCTCATAGATATGTTTCTGCTGTTCTCTTAACTTGTCTCTCAAGGTAGTTTCTTTTGGCAAAAAATATTCATTCATTAATTTCATATATCATATGCTAGTGTCAATGTTAATCATTTGCCACTTGTACAAAAGGTCAGGGTACATTGTGCCTGTGGTGGGCATCTTCAAGACGCGTAACCCTCTAGGTATGATTTTACGCGCTATGCATACCTCAAAGTGCTGCCTTTGAAAGTGCATACGTTTAAGCTTTATAAAGTCAATTTCCATTTGATTAAGCAAAGTAGAGAGTCCACTATAATTGGCCTCAGATGGTTCAGAGTCTATGTTGTCACAGGATACTTCATATGCTAGTAGTGGATTATCCTGGCCAGATACACAGTTATCAAATCTCTTTCTTTTAAGGTCTTGCTTAATTGGATTGTAAGGTAATTCTATCGGTGTATCATTTGGCTCTGCCATGACTAAGCAGCAAATTAACAGAATAAGAATCAGGTAAAAAATAGCTGCTATATTTAGTGTCTCGATAATAACAGTAAAGTTTGTTAGTTAAAAAATGGCAAGACACCTTGGCAGAGCAACAGTCTCTATTCCAGTTTCAGTTTTTTACTTACAGTTAGTGGAAAGCGAATTGGAATAAACGCCTCAGATAATTGATGGTAACCATCCAAATTGATAGCCAAAAGCAAGTTTGTGTTGGACAATAACTGTCGGTTAAGATAGCAGCTGTTAGAGTTTCACGCCTTCTGCAAACAGTTTACTGTAAAATAGTCAGCGAAACGCACCGGCTGTTTAGATCCCAGTAAATTTTTGAGTTAACAGGTCGGTTTTCACCTCACCAAACAGAAACTTGTTCCACAGTTAAACAACACAAGCTATTATGTGTTAAAGTTCATTCTTCACCTCATTACAAATGGAAACAGCTGTCCAAAATGCACTTTTGAAAGGACCACAGCGATATAATCTTGTAAATACGAACACTTTATTAACAAACAACTGGCAAGCGCTTTCACCTTGTAAGCTTCCGGCCAAACACATCACAGAGCTTTGACATATATATATATATACTTTAGGTCTGTGTGACATCACTTCCCTTGTGCTTGACACATTCAAATATTTAAAGCAACACTAACTATATAAAAAATGTGTATAAAATGCAGAGTATAATGTTGGTCGACTATGATCAGCTCAACATATACTACTTAAAATCAATTGTATAATAATAATAAATAAAAATATGAATGTCATACTTTTATTCTAAATTTGAACACTCTCTGCTATGCTAAGATGGATTATTTAAGATGACATCAAGTAAGCGTTTTTAAAAATAAAACCTTATAAAACAAAATAAAAGCCTACTGTTGAACGTGACTTGCACGAATTTCTAGAAGAAATTAATCTAACCACCAGTTATCTTAAATTTACAAGATTATATTGCTGTGGTCCTTTCAAAAGTGCATTTTGGACAGCTGTTTCCATTTGTAATGAGGTGAAGACCGAACTTCAACACATAATAGCTTGTGTTGTTTAACTGTGGAACAAGTTTCTGTTTGGTGAGGTGAAAACCGACCTGTTAACTCAAAAATTTACTGGGATCTAAACAGCCGGTGTGTTTCGCTGACTATTTTACAGTAAACTGTTTGCAGAAGGCGTGAAACTCTAACAGCTGCTATCTTAACAGACAGTTATTGTCCAACACAAACTTGCTTTTGGCTATCAATTTGGATGGTTACCATCAATTATCTGAGGCGTTTATTCCAATTCGCTTTCCACTAACTGTAAGTAAAAAACTGAAACTGGAATAGTGACTGTTGCTCTGCCAAGGTGTCTTGCCATTTTTTAACTAACAAACGTTACTGTTATTATTGAGACACTAAATATAGCAGCTATTTTTTACCTGACAAATATAGATGTATTACATAGAGAGTTGAAATCAGAGTTGGTATTCTGAAAGAAGGGACGAAGGGTGTCAAGAGGTTAAGTTCAGTGTTCAGAGGGATAGCAGATGCATTTTCTTAGAGTAATGAAATACATTTTTATTTCTAATCAGAAAATGTAGTAAGAGGAATTATCTTTAAGAAAACAAAGCAGAGATTCCCACATTTTGGGACAAAAGACTGATAAATAGTCTATGCTGTGGAGCCTAGTTTTGTGGATTTTGAGGAGACAACATGAGTAGTTAAAATTTCTAAGGCTGTATGTTGGTGTTTCTCTGAAGAGTCTGGAGGCTTGTGAGGGAAAGGTGTCATTTTTGATATGTTTAAATGGCTGAGACACAAACAGAAAGTACGTTGTTTCACATATATCCAATTGAGTTTGCAGTGGTGCTCATTTCTTGGGGAGAAAGTGATGAATATGCAAATGGAATTTAAGATGGACTGAATGGTGAATGCATTTCTTTTTGAGGTTGTAGCAATTAGAGGGAGGCAATATTCAATCTGAGGCAATAAGATAGCTTTACTTGTTGCATTTCTACAGGGTCTAGATAAAAAGGGGAGATTCTATTAGCCAGAATAGGAGAGAGTTGATTTTTTTATTTGTAACCAGGTGGAATTGGAAATTTAGGAAGAGGTCCAATCAAATCCCTAGGAATGTGAATGAAGTGACTTTTTCAATAGTGTTACTAAGATGACTGAAGATGTTAGAGGCCTGGAGACAGAAGTAAGTTTTTGCCTAGTGGCAAAAAGCATTGTTTTTGTTTTAGAGGAGTTTAGCAGTAAATGTTTTTCAATGACCATTGAATATGGGCATGCAAATCAGCCTGAAGTTTGAGTTCAAGAGACGAGATATAACTACTGGAGCAGAATAGGACCATGTGATCAGCATAAAGCAGGACAAGAAGATTGGGTAAGTCAAAAGGAGGCTTGTTAATGTAGACAGAAGAGAGGAGCAGAATAGATCCTTGATTGACACCTTTCTGAAGTAGAAGTTGATGAACTGAAATTCATTGAGAAGTGGCAGTTAGAGAGGTAAGTTTTTGAACCAAGACAGTGTGTTTCATCACTAATACCTATTTCAGTGAGATGGACGAGGATAACTGAGTGTGGTCAATACAAATGGCACTAGTAATTTGCCCATTGGCCATGCCAAGAAGAATATTGCTGGTGAGCATCCCGATAGTTGTGGGTGTACAACAACCACATCAAAAGCTATGCTTATCTATCTATCAATCTATCTATCTATCTATCTATCTATCTATCTATCTATCTATCTATCTATCTATCTATCTATGTCATGACATATCTAAACTCAATATATCAAACCTCCAAATAGTTAAAAAAATTTCTAAACGCACAAAACACTGAAAACTCATAATGTTGAATCACAAAATCTCTAATAATTCAATCCAACTAACCCCCATATACAAGCTTACTATGTGTGCTAACTCTAACCTCTGGTCCTCATCAAACACAATTTTGATCAATGGATGGGGAGCTGCAAATTCACACCTGGGGAACTGTCTATGTCCTTTATGGACCGGGGCAATCTGTAAGATACTCAAGGTGTAGGCACCAATCCATGCCATCCTCTTGCCCCTAGGGGCCATATATTGGGTGAAATAGAATTATATTGACTAGGTTCATAAGGGCTCTTAAGCTGTTAACCAAATAATCTCTTATGAGCCTATGAATCTTAAACCTACCCCTGCTCTAACCCTATCCCTGCACAATACATGACTAAAAACCCTTTTACTAACAGTACCATTGCACATGACACAAGGACACAGAACACACAGCACAAAACATACAAAACAGTAATTCTATTCCCTTACCCAATCTTTTCTCTAATCTCTGACCCATAAAAATCAACAACTAGCCTTTGTAGTCAGACATTCATTTTCTTGGACATGCCTACATACAAACATTATAAAACTGAGCATTCAGTGAAATGTGCTTTCCATATTTTGACACGATATATATATATATATATATATATATATATATATATATATATATATATATATAAACACACAGATGTAAATACACACACACACACACACACACACATACACACACACACACACACACACGCACACACACAGATATATATATATATATATATATATATATATATATATATATATATATATATATATATATATAGTTCCCCTTTAGAATCTTGAATTGCTGAAAGCTTGAAATTCATAAGCTCGAGGCCAGAATCTCCAGTTTTCAGCAACTAGAAATTCTAAAGCGAACTGAAAAGACATTGCACAAATGTCTTTACAATGTTTTTGCAGGGGCGCAAGCCCCCCTGCTCCCCCACATGGGGGTCAGTGCCCCCCCACACCCCCCTACTTAAACATACCAACTCCCAGATTGCACTACAATGGGGATGAGGAAAATCTCCCGTTCCGCTCTGTATGCAGAAGCGCACAATGGAAGAATTTCCGTTCCTCCGCTATAGTGTGGTCACGGAGCTGATGTATTTAGGCAGGGAGAGTGTAGGGGGACTCAGCCCCTTGCATACATGTAAGTAAACTTGTTTTTTTTTTGTTTGTTTTATTTTTTTATCTTCCCTTTGCATTTTCGAGTTACTGAAATCTTGAAATTCATCTTTTTTTTTTTTTTTTTAAGAAGAAAGGCAACTCAATCCAATGTTCTTTAATATTAGTGGATATTTATAGATTATACATTTTCTCCAGTTCTTTTTTTTTCCATGAATCTGATGCATAGAACCTTCTTTCTTCTGTAGAATTTTTCTTAAATATAGCTCAACAGCAATGCCATTGGGTTTCTATTCAAGGTTATCTTTTCACTCTGTATATGCTATCCTACACTTGGCTTTCCTTATTTAGGCTGCTTTCCCCTCTGTCACAATGTGAGTGAACACCATCCTGCCACTTTCATTTTCTTTTGTAAGTTCTTCTCCCTCTGCAAATGGTATCTCAAATTAAAATGTATCTCCAGTATTACTTTTTCTCTTACTTATATATACCTTTTGCCTATATTCTTCCCTTGTTTTTTCTTTATTAAACTTACTGAAAGGGATTTATACTTCTGATTAGGCACCTTTCCTTCCTCTTTTACTATAGTAGTGAGGTCTTTCACAGTTAACTTTCTCCTCTTCAACACTCAACCACCTTTTTAAAATTCACAACTTCTGTAGCTTTCTGTTTTATTTTTACAGACACTTTAGAATTCTGCACATGTGCATGATTCTTCTAAACTTTTATACCACTCACTTCTAACTCCCTGCTCTGCACTACTTTTATGTTAAAATGACACTTCTAATCTCTAGTTTGAAACATTTACATTTTGCAGTATTATACTATGTAACGTTGCTTCCTTCTAGTGGCTCTCATCTTGCAGGCATATTTGCCATCAGCATAAATTGGCATATCTCTTTAAACTATGTAGTTTTTCAAGAAAAAAGCAAACTGTAAACCAAGAAGCAAAAAACACCAAATAATGCATCAAGAAGACTCCAATAAGTAGTTTTTAGTGCAGTCAAAGTTTAATATTCACTATTCGTCTAATAAACGTCTTCAGAAACTAAACATAAAAACTCAGTCAGTTAAACATTTAAATAATACAAACAATTGACATCAGCCAGTCAGCACATCACTCTCATTAAAACTGATGACGTCATACTTAAATGCTGAGGAAAAGCCATAGGAGAAAATAAAATGCAAGCAGATAAACTGTTTCAGTATTCAGATTTTGTTGATTAAAAAACAATAAACTAGTGCTGTAGGAAACAACCAAAACTAATATTTATTAATAGTCACGTTCCTATTGTTTAAAAAATACTTAATGTTCACAGCATCAGTAAGACCTGGGGAAATATAGGGGGCCAGCCTAAATTGCCACTCAGCCTCCCTCTGGGCCACAAGATTTCTAAAGTTGCCTCCCATTATGTCCTGCCTAACCACCTCCAACACAGAAAAAGTAAAGGACTTTCTTAAACTGTTAATCAAAAATAATACATCCACCTTAAATGACCTTAAGGAATGACTTGCAGACACAGATAACACCCTTACAAAATTAATGCAAGACTGTCCTGGTCTAGATACAGACTATCATCACGTCCTGGATAATGTTGATAAGTATGAAAGAACTTTGGTCTTCCGTAAAAGTAAAAAGATTTCCAGGGATGTAGCAGTCTATGAAGCCGGTAATGCTTACAATGATTTTTGTTCTGTGAATTCAAACAACAGACAGGACTTTGGTAAGGGTTTTAAGGTGGAGCCCTTAAAGACCGGACAAAAAGAAGTAAATGACATTGTTCAGGACTCTAGTTCCACCTTAAACTCTGGCCACAAAGTAGAAGGAAATGAAGACAGCCAACAGGTGGGGAGAAGGAAAACTGACGTTATAGCAGCAGCAACTGCCAATGGGAATGGTGTTTCCATACAATGGCAGGTGGTTCTATCGACAACGGAGAAGCGCATGGTGATGCTGCTTCTAGTTGTAATACGAACATCAAGAATAAAAGAGTTTTTTTACAAGGAACTTTTTCCAGAAGGATATGAGAAACCGGAGCAACAGCAGGGGATATCAAACATGACGCCGGAGGAAGAGCAGGTTTCGCAATTAATGCAGCTCCCCTTTTGTGAGAGTTCTAAAATTTCAGTGTTCAATTTGTCTAGTTTTCAGTTATCTGAAGACCATGTTAAGGTACTGAAACTGGGTTTCAACTTTCATCTAAGTAGGAGGGCAAATACTATGAAGACCTTGATAGAGTTGAAGTTATTTTCTTGTAAATTGAATTTAAAGTACATTTTAAGTGACGTGAATTGTACAAATGTAATTTGTAAACCATCTACGTATAATCCCAGTTTAAAATATACTATTAAAGTCTTTGAAAGCTTTTGTGAAAATGCTATTTGGAATTGTCTATCTGGTAAAAAGGCTGTCAGTTTTTACAACCTTAATGACAGTGAAAGTAGAGCCTTGAATGAGCTTAAAAGTAGACCTGATTTAAAGTTCATGAAGGCAGATAAGGGGGTGGGGTGCTGATTATGAATGTGGATGACTACAACATTGCTATGGAAAGTATGTTGTCTAACCCTGTTGAATATGCAAAAGTTGAGAAGTTAGACATCATTATAGGTTCATAGGTAGGTACTAGGCTATCGGTCCAAGGGCCTAAGTAAGCCTAGCCAACAAGGTTCCCTGGCTTATGCCACCCAAGAAAGTTATTTTCCTGTGCCACTGTCGAGCAGAGACACAGAAGTGATCCCCGGGGTGTATTTCCTATTTCCCATCCACTCATCAAGATTTTTCTTGAAGAGTGCTAATGAAGAACTTTGCTTGACATAGATGGATAGCCTGTTCCAGAGTATGGGAAGTCTCTGGGATAGGAATCTATCCCTCCAGCATGTCCTGTTTATTGTGGTGACAAGGTTTAGGTCCCTAGAGCATGTAGCTCAGTGGGATTGGGATTTCTTTAGGTGAAGCATGTCTAACAGCTCTGGGTTTGACATAGCTTTATATGTTAGGCAGAGATCACCTCTGAGTAGGCGATATGCTACTGAGTAAAGCTGGAGTTTTTTGAGGCGGTCAGTGTAAGGCATTTGTTTGAGTCCAGTAATCCTCTTTGTGAGGTACTTCTGTGGCCTTTCCAGTTGCTGCAGATGTCTTGTGAGGTACATTCCAAAAGGGGCGTTGTACTCTATAATGGGTCTAATGAGTGTCGAGTAGAGGGGAACGATGACCTCTTTTTTCCTGGATGAGAACCCTTTTATGATGAGATGTGCCACATAGAAGGACTTCCTGATTACTGTGGCGATGTGACTATCAAAGGAGAGACTACTGTCCACCTGGGTCCCAAGTTCTCTTATCACGCATTCGGTGTTAAGTAGATTGCTGCCTATGTGGTAGTTCATGGGTACAGAGTCAAAGGGGATGACACTGCACTTTTTGGCATTGAGCTTGAGGCCATGGCTCTGACACCAGGCATGTGTCTCAGAGAGGCCCTTCTCTAGGATTTTCACATCATTTGGGGACTTGACTATAGCTCCTAGTTTGCAGTCATCTGTGAACTTCATTAGCCAGAGGTCTTCTGTGTTAGCCTGTACTTCAGAGAAGTAGATACCAAACAGGAGGGGTCCCAGGACGGAACCCTGTGGTACTCCACTTGTCACTGGTTTGAGGTCAGATATGGAGTCTGCAACTTTTACAGTGTGGGTTCTGTCAGTGAGCCAGTTGGCAACCCATCTTGTGATGTAGGGATTTATGCCTAGTTTATTGAGTTTAGCTATAATTCCAGAATGGGGGATGGTGTCGAAAGCCTTGGCGAGGTCAAGATAGGCTGTGTGAACCACCTTACCCTCATCTACGGCTTTGGTGACTGCCTCAAAGAAGTCGATCAGGTTCAGGAGGCATGATCTGCCTTTCACAAACCCGAACTGGGTGGGATCCAGAGTTTGGAGGTTACCAATGTCTTTGTTTATGAGTTCCATGATGATACGTTCCATGGCTTTGCAGACCAGGCTCATCAGGCTAATAGGTCTATAGTTCCCGGGATCCGTGGTGGCTCCCCCTATGTGGAGTGGGATAACTGTTGCTATGCACCATTCAGTGGGCACAAAGCCTGATGCGAGGCTATTATTGAACATGGTGCTTAAGTGGGGATCCAATTCATTCTGAAATTTGTGTAAAACGCAGCCTGGGATATTGTCCAGTCCCATGGATGCTGTGTTTTTGGCTTTAGAGAGTGCATCTTTCACCTGCCTAGTTGTGATTACAGGGACTCTGCATTCTTCCTGTATAGATATGGGCCCTTTAGGGGGTGAGGGGGGGATAAGGTTAGCACTGAACCTATCTGCCAGGATGTTGGCAATATCAGTTGGTTCTGTAATTTTCATGCCTTTGTGCTGTAACTCAGAGCAGATCTGGGTGTTGCCATTGAGATTCTTGACATAGCTATAGAATGTTTTGTGGTTGTCCTTGGAATTAGTGGCAATTTTATTTTCATAGCTAGCTTTGGAGGATCTTATAAGGGATCTCAGCTTCTTACTGAGGCTGACCAGGGTGCTCCTCCACTCATGGGATTTTACTCTCTTTTGCAGCAGTTCCTTCCTTCTGTTGTACAGTTTGTTTATGGCAGGGGACCACCAGATTGGCTTCCTTTTTTTGGAGGATAGCGTCTTGGTTCTGTTTGGGATAGCACGATCCATGCACTCATGTAAGTGCTTACAGAGTGCATTTGTGTAGGATTCAGCAGTTGTAACTGTATTGTCCATCTGCATGGGTGTCATGAAGTTCACCATTCTGTCTTAAGAAGCATGAAGTTGGCTTTGGAGAAATTTTTTACTGTGGTTTCCTTAATGGGTAACGTTATGGTGTTACTTATGGTATGTTACAGGATTTACTTTTGAATAATGACATCAGCAATGGGTACTTACGTATTAATGCAACCAGATTTTTAACCCCGAGTAGTTCCTGATATTCTCGCAAAACAACTGTTTACTAAACTAAAAATGGGTGTGTGAAGTCCAATTCACTTTTTGTAGCACTTTGGTTATGACAGAGGAACTGGACTAATGGCCAAAGTCTTCTTCCTTGGTAGCATCCTCCTTTACCATGCTAACTTCATGGAAAATAAGAAGAAGAAGCAGGGCAGAATAAAATGATGGCAGATTCCAAAGATGACAACCGGGT
Organism: Protopterus annectens; assembly: GCF_019279795.1. NCBI lineage: Eukaryota > Metazoa > Chordata > Ceratodontiformes > Protopteridae > Protopterus > Protopterus annectens. The sequence goes on from NC_056749.1 coordinate 91,838,143, forward strand.
CATTTGCAATAGCAGCATATCACCTTCTTCTTCTTCTTCTTTTTCTGGATGTCTTGTACGAGGCACAGCTTGTAAGCTACAGTTCTTACACAAAAAGAAGTAAGCATGCAGAAAACCGATAAAATCTAACATCAGTGGCTTGACTGGAGAAACTAGCTGCAGTGTTTTGAACATCTGAAAGGAAGCATAGACAATCGAGGGGATTTTCAAGTAGAAAAAATGGCAGTACTGCAAAATCATTTCGACATTCTTCATTCGAGTTTTTTTTTTTTTTTTATTACTCTCTCTATTGTAATTGATCCCCAAAGTGAGACTAGCATTGGGGGAATAAAAGGAAGGTAGCAGATGGAAAAGATTTTGCAGTACTGCCATTGTTTCTACTTGAAAATCCCCTCGATTGTCTTTGCTTCCTATCGGACATTCTGATGTATGTAAAAGGGCACAGACACTGCAGCTAGTTTCTCCAGTCAAGCCACCGCAGTCGAAGAAGCAGCAGCGGAAGAAAAAGGTGACTGCTTTCCCAAGCCCTCTGTTTACAACCCAGCCTTCCATTAAAACTTAAAAATGTTTGACCTTACTTGTAAAACACAGATTAGACAGACCTTACAGGGCAAACCCAAACATCCATTCTTCAGTTTTACGTCAGTTATCACAGCATGAAAATCTGGTTGCAATGAGTTATTTCAATTTTTGTATGTGGAGGATCCCAGAATAGGTGCAATGTTTGGGATCCCAAAGCTTCAATAAGTCCATCACCAATCCCCCTTTCAGGCCTATCATTTCTGCTTCAGGTAGTTCCACTGACTGTATTTGTTTGTATTTGGATCACATGTTTAAGCAATGTGTTAAGAGTTTACCTTCTTATATAGCTGACTCATAGGATTTTTTAGACAAACTAAGAAGTTTTGGTTCAAGCAACATTTCTGACAATTTAGTTTTATTTACAGTTGATGTGGTATCTCTCTTCACCAGTATACCACATGATATGGGTGTAGATTTTGTAAGATGTTTTTTGTGTAAATACACTGATTTAAGCAATAACAATATTATAACATATATGTGTTTGTTAGACATTTTATTGGAAAATGAATTTTTATGTTTAATGGAAAATGTTTTAAATAGCTGAAGGGGCTATTGATGGGCGCTACTGTAGGGCCCACATATGCCAACCTTGTTTTAGGGTGGTGGGATTTAGAAATCCTACCTAATGTTTCATGTTTTAGTAATACTCTTTTTTTATACAAGGTTTGCAGATGATTTGTTTTTCATCACTAGGGCTGAATATTTTCATGTGCAGGAATTTGTAGATGCTTTGAGTCAAAGACCCTCTTTTTTAAAATTTGTTGTAGGTGAAGTAGGTACCAAGGTGCCTTTTTTAGCTAACATCATCCGAGACACTATTAGTAAATGGTTTCTTAGCACCATACATAGGAAGGCTACATTTTCTAACAGTTATGTTCATTTTAAAAAGTGGGCATCCAAACTTTATTAAAAGTAATGTCCCTAGAGGACAGTTTATAAGAGCATCTCGTATGATGGTTGACAATTCTGCTTTCCTGTCAGAATTAGAGTTTATTAAGGGTCTTTTTTCTGACAGGGGGTATCCTTCAGAGATACTTTGTAATGCAGCAGATGAAATTATTAATAGAAGGTATAAGGCCTTTCCTCCTATTTTAACACATGGCCTTCACAAGAAAGATTGTAGTGGAACATTCAAACAATGTTAACAACAAAGGTAGAACACAACTGCAACTCGATGAGGACAAACACTCAGCCAGTCAAAGAACTAAAAATCCACTATTTATTCCAGCACAAAAACAGGTAAGCGCTTTCGCATTGGAGCTTCATCAGACCTTTAAAAAACAGTAGACCTAACCTATCTTTTATACAAAACCAACTCATCTAATAAATCAATTAAATAATTAATTAAATAATCAACGCTTAAAGTCACAGTAAAGAAATACAAAGTGAATAAATACAAAGTAATAGAAACAAGGTTAAAACAAGAACATTACACAATGCATACTTACATTCTTAAAGTCACTTTAAGCCAATATACATTCACAGACTGTAAACTAAAAAGAAAAACTAAAGATAAAAAACTATCAAAGACTTCATTTACGAAGTCTTCTTTACTTCAAAACTGGCTTAATGGAAGCCCTTTCATTAAGGCCACTGCCTCGATCTGCTCTTAGGAGAACAATCCACCTTGTTTCCTCTGACCCCTGCGTGATAGGATGAGGGAACACCTCTATCACATTAGGAAGGGGTCTCCACATAATGCACTTGCCAAGCATGCCACTGAGTTTGGGTGCACTCATACGTTTAAATTTCAGGTGATTGAAACTGTTACACCTAGCATCAGAGAAGGGGATATTATTGCATATACTGAGTATAAGGAAACAAGGTGGATTGTTCTCCTAAGAGCAGATCGAGGCAGTGGCCTTAATGAAAGGGCTTCCATTAAGCCAGTTTTGAAGAAAAGAAGACTTCGTAAATGAAGTCTTTGATAGTTTTTTATCTTTAGTTTTTCTTTTTAGTTTACAGTCTGTGAATGTATATTGGTTTAAAGTGACTTTAAGAATGTAAGTATGCATTGTGTAATGTTCTTGTTTTAACCTTGTTTCTATTACTTTGTATTTATTCACTTTGTATTTCTTTACTGTGACTTTAAGCGTTGATTATTTAATTAATTATTTAATTGATTAATTAGATGAGTTGGTTTTGTATAAAAGATAGGTTAGGTCTACTGTTTTTTTAAAGGTCTGATGAAGCTCCAATGCGAAAGCGCTTACCTGTTTTTGTGCTGGAATAAATAGTGGATTTTTAGTTCTTTGACTGGCTGAATGTTAACAACAAGATAAACCATAAATGAAAAGACAAACTGGTGAAGAAAACGCCAAATTGACAGCAAACCCAAAAAACAACTCCGCTTTAATCACTTTTATGTATTTAAAGCTATATAGCTACACTACATTATTTCTATTAATTTAATTGCAATCTGAATAAAATTTTATAAATATACACTATATAAATCAAATGAAATAATGAATTAAAAAATATTAATTAAACATGGATCAATTTTAAAATATTAAAAATATTCATCTGTTAAAAACTTAAAAAAGACATTCATAAACAATCTCCTAAAAATCCCATATTCCAGGTGATGTATCATCTTATACTTTAAATAACTTCATACTATATCGGGACTGTCCTACGTTTACAAGCAGTAGCAGCTTCTATTCATACAGCTTTGTTCATATAAATTTATTATAAATTCCCGATATAGTATGAAGTTATTTATGTCGGAAAGACAGAGAGATCTTTGGGGAAGCGTGTTTATGAACATTTGTACAGTATAAAGAAACAAAAAACATTAACAATGCTCTTTTTAAGTATCTTTCTTTACAACCTACACATACAGGATTTTATGTGGTATTTTAGAGCAGATACCCATTGACCCTGGGGGGATGTGACTGTGTTGGTAGCTTAGATTAAATGCTACTACTGCTCCATGGCTTAATGACCATGTCTGTATTAAACCTTTTTTAAAAAACAAAGCTTTTAAGTTTTAAAGATTTGGTGCATATACTTGTGAAATTACACCATAATATGCACAATGTATACATTTTGTCTATCATTTTACATACCTTGATGTAGTGAGTGTCAATATTATTCTAGATTTATAACTTTTTTAACTACATATGTTTCTTATATTTCAAGTGATTGTTTATTGGTATTTGAATTATGAATCATTGCCCCTTTAAAATTTATTCTGCAAAGTCGTTTTAACAGGTTTTGGCACCTTTTTTATGTAGAAAGGTATTTAAAGCATGATGGGTGTCTTGGATTTTATTCACTTTGAAAAAAGTCCTGCACTGAAGCAGGACGAAAGTGCTTGCATTATTTTGCAATAAAACTTTTTCTTCTGCTAGCTGCCTTGTGGCTGAGTGCCCTACCCACTTGTTTTTTGGTTATTGGTATTTAGTTTCTTGCCTTAGTTATATTCTTAGCCAGATGTTTTGACCTTGATCCTTTCTAGATTACCTCTGATGAATGTGGCTTATGCTTCCTTTCTCACCTTTTTTGAGTTAGGCAGATTTATATCTGTAGGCTTATTCTCTTGCTCTTTCCTTCCTTGCACCGATAGCATGATTTATCAAACTGATTTTCTTTTTCTTCCTATTGCTTCTGCAAATCTTTAAAGTGGGGGGAATCTTCCTCTGTTATCATGTGATGTATTAAACCGGGAACTTCGGCAAAAGAACTGTTTTCCTGTAGGTGAGACAGACATGTTCTCAAAGTTGTGCTCACTGCAGACACCAAAGGGTTCATCATTTCAAGATGGTGGAAAATATGCTCAAAACGCAGTTGTTTTTTCCGGCAATGAAAAAGGTATAAACTGTGGTCTTCTAACCCCTGGGCCTACCAGTGTGGAATAATAAATTCAGCAGAGACCTACACTATTTAAAATAGTATTGTTTCATTCAGTACATGTGGGAAAAATCCATTTTTTTCCAACTAATCAACTGGAATTGCAATGCAGCTTGAAGTATCTTTAATCATAATTTCATACAAGTGGATAACTGTATATACTCTGGACTTTTGACATGAAAAAATATCCGCACTGTGCCCACCAGCATGGAAAGTAAACTGTAATAGAGAATACCACTCTATAAAATGACATGGTTTCACTGAATACAAACAGAAACAAATGTAGGCTCTTGCCAAATAGTCACTTAGCATCCTTAATCCTAAACTCATACAGCAGAGACACAGGGCAGGATTCACAAAGCCTCTGTGTAAGAGTTATAACTCATACACGGAGGCTGCAGTTAAACGGAGTGATGTCAGCATGCTCTGCATATTCATGAGAGCATGCTGAATCACACTTAAGGCCAACACGGTCCATGTAAGACATGTGGGGGCGTGTCCGTAGGCTGAGCCCTGCAAGCGGACACGCCCCCATAAGTGTAAAAGTGCCCAAAGTAGACACCCACAACAGAGTCCACGGAAATGTGAATAAACACAACACAACACATGCCCCTACAGACTATTAAACATAAAAGAAATATAAATGAACATGTCATATTTTTTTTAAATTGTAAAAATGTTTAACCGTGAGTGGGCTATGCTGGCGTGCCCGTAGCGCAGCTACAGTTAGCAGTCAATGGGAAAGCATATAAGAACCAAATATGCAAAATAAGCCAGGAAGCAATAGCGTAGTGGTAGAGATGTTGGCTGCAGAGCAGGCATTCATGGTTCGAGCCCCCACAACACCAATATTTTTTTTTTTTGCAAAATAAGCAGGAAACAAGCCCCTGACAAATATGTACACATAAAACCACAATATATGTAAAATGCAATGAAATAGCCCATTTATATTGAAGAAATGTGAGTTAAGACATGAATAGAAACTGCCAGATGTGCCCATAGCCGAGCTACAGTTGAACAGAGTGAGTGTATGTGCCCGTAGATAAGCATTGGTTTAACTGGTGCAAAATGAGTGCCTGTAGCTGAGCAGTGGTTTACCACGCTAAATATATGTGCCCCTAACTGAGCTGAGTGGAATATGCGTGCCAATAGCCAAATGAGGCTTAAACCAGCGTACCCCGTTTGCGCGGAGCTGCGCACCGCGCAAACAAGCTAACCGACGGGCAACGTTGAGCAAGCCGTATCAAAACTGCCTTTACACAGACACACCCCTCATCATGTCTAGACAGTCATGAAAAATAAAAAGCAGTGGCCAGGTTCGAACCCAGGATACTATACACCATAGTCAAGGTACAGAACCACTAAGCCATGACAGCAGTACCTAGAGATGCAATAATAGCTCATATATAGGAATGAATACAAACTACAGCATGACAATGCAGGTTTACTGAAGTTGATACAATTCCAAAATGGCCAATCACAGATATGTGAGGGAAAAACGGACTATATAAGCCCCATAGGCGGGAATACACAGCATAAACGATTGTAGAACAGACCTGCAGGCAGAATGTCAGGAGTAGGAGAGGGTAGTCGCTTTCGAGCGCAGAGGTGGGGTGTTGAGGAGTCCAGGTACATGGCCTGGCTCCTAGTCAACAATCATGAGGCCCAACTCATGCAGGGCCAGGTCCTCTGGGGAGCGTACAGGGCTGAGGCGTGGGACCGGTTGGCTCATGAACTCACCAGTGCCACAGGAATTCCAAGGACAGGTGAGCAGGTCCGTCACCACCATGCGGACCTGAAGAGACGCAAGCAGGACCAACTGAACCTTTGGATCCAGGAGGCCCGGCAATCACCCAATGCCCCACCACTGAGTAAGTAACAATTAATTATGTATGTAAAAAGTTAAACTAGCTGAAATTATGGAGATGTGTATTCCAATATTACCTCATTTATATTACAGCTGCAGGTGTCCGTTCTGCGAACCGCAGAGCCTATGGCGATAGGCTGGTGCGGTTGCGCCACCAGGCAGGTCAGTAATCCACTACCAGTAACTGTAAAGAAATATAAAAGTATGACAGTCAGCAAAAGAGTGCAGTGTAGCCAGTAAGGAATAAAATCTGCAAGTAACAGTGTGAAAGTGTATGCAAGTATTGCTTGATTACAAGAGTTTCCAGCCTGTAAGTGTAAACTAAACATGAAACTGTCCAACATATATTCTGAAATAAAAATGCCCTGCCTGTAAGAAAATAGTACACAACCTGCAGCAGGATGTAAAGTATAGCTGCAGAAGATGATGAAATCACATGTGTGAAATATATCCCTGTGGAAATACTGAAACATGACAGAAGTGAGACTGCTGGAAAGGATTGTAATAACTACTGTTAAAACATGTCAATAAAGCCTAGAAGTACCATCCTGAATAGTAACATGAAAGCAAGTGAGAGAGTGTGAGAAAGTGTCAGGAATACAGCAATACAGTAGTAATAACCCTGAATAAAGTATACTGCAGTCAAGACAGAATTAAATGCATGTGAGACTCAGAACCAAACAGCAAAATCTGTTCAAAGTGTTGCTGCATGTGGAATGTGTACCCCAAAATCTGGATATGTTACTCCCAGTCTGAAATACGCAGATAGGATGATTGTCTGATATACCAAACATCCACACTTGTCTACAAGTATATAAAGCAAAAGTAGCAGGATGATGTATCTGAACAAAGCTTGATATGAATGTGTATGAAGAACACTAAAATGTATATTGATGTTGCAGTAACAGTCCTATCAGCAAGGTGAAATAGTTAACATATAGGACACTGTAGTTAGAACAGTAGTGTGTATATAACTGTAGCTATTAGAAATGTACAGCATATGTATTGGTATTCGAAGGTGTTAATATTACCTTATTTACCCCACCCCCTAACCACCTATAACCCATTCCATGTGAAAATGGTATGTGCAATCACAATTAACACCCCTGGACGTTTGTCCTGTTGGGTCATATATATTTGCATGTCTGTTGATGCATCTGCCCTGTTCATACATTCACACCTGATGGCCTGTTGCCATCAATCAACCCTGCATGTTGTTGGACTGTGTATTACTGTTCAAATTATGCATGTGTTATGCACGCTGTTCAATGGTGTGAATATCTGGGTGTTTGGTTAATGGGAATACTAATGCATGCTGTTACAACTAATTGTGAATGGTATTATATGTCACTAACCCAAACTGTCATGACATAATGCAAAACATAGAACGACAGGGAAGGCGGGTTCCAGCGGACCCACCTCTCCCACCTCAGCTGGCGAGTGCACCTGGCACTAGTGCCGAGTCTGGACCCTCCTCCGGTGGCCCTGTGCCACCTGCGGGTGGAAGCGCTGCAGGACGGGGCTCGCCCCTCTCTGCAAGTGTGGCCGGAGGAGATCCACCACTCACCCTCCGTAGCGTCCGGACTGTGGTGCATAGGGAGATTCGGGACTCTGTCCTTGAGCCCCTACGCCAGCTCGAGGCACGGGTGGCGCAACTAACGGGCATGCCCGTTGCCCCGCCTACACAGCCCCCAGCACAGCCCCATCCTGGGCAGTGAAGGAACAGTGGCAACTGCCTATGGGTGGGGATATCAGTTCCACTGTTGCCATCTGTGGGCTCATGGGCTCTGGATATCCAAACCTCCATCCCCGTCAATTGTGTAACCCCCACACGTGTCATACACCGCCTGTATGCGTCTTGTTTGTCTTGTCTGTTTACCTACCCAGCCTACCTCCCAAGCTGAACCGACTTCCTTCACCTCACATACCACTCTCACCTGAAAAAAAAAAAAACGGCACTCTGTACCCACAAAAAAATTACGCCCCATACATAGCTGCCCATTCCGCACACATGTCCACTGGACATGGAACCTATCAATTACAATTGGCTGTACAACAAGTATTATTGTTGTCCTGACACCTCTCCCAGGGGTGGAAGGTTTCAAATGTCACACCAAATTACATACATATGCACAGCTGTTGCTGCTGAAGAAATGGGTAGCTAAGGGCCTTACCTACATCCCTCCTGCACATCCCAAGCTTGTTTCCCTACTGTCTTACCCTCTTTGTGACCCCTTTTTCACCACTTTCCTGTCTCCCCATTTTCTTTTCTTTCAAAGAAAATAGCGCAGGTGTGCGCCAGAGTAAGCACCGTTAAGCGGTTGTAACCAGGTGTGCGCGGAGCTAACCGCCAGTGCGCATGCATGAGCTCCGCGCAAACCAGCGCTAACCCGGTTACAACTGCTTAAAAGTGCCTTAGTCACTGTGATTGACAGGTCCTGTACTCAGTTCAAAAGAAAAATAAACTCCCACTGTCAGTCCCGAACGCAGGACCTTGGAAACACTAGTCTGTACAACCTACCACTAAGCCATGACTCTTATACAAAAATATTGTGCTAAAATAAATATAACCCATAAAAGTAGGGATGAATGTAAAGGGAATATAGGATGTGTAGTACACAAAGCATGTCATTTAAAATAAATGTCAAAAACAATGGATATCCATAATAGTAGTGTGTGAAAAGAAACAGCCATGCTAGTTGGCAGCCTGTAGATAATAAGGTCAGTTAAAGTACATAGATATATGTATGCATATGTACACACATATATATATATATATATATATATATATATATATATATATATATATATATATATATACTTGTAGGAGTCAATGTGCATACACACTTGCTACAGGGAACATGAAAGAGGAATGGAGAATTGTGAATATACAACACAGCCTGAAGCATGAGAGAGATACTAACCTTTACAGTCACAGAACACTGTCCACAGCATACCAGCATGGTCCCCGCCCACACAATCTGAAAGGGCAATGCCTATCACACATACCCTTTTATAGCACTGACCTGAAATCACAGTGAGAACTGCAATCAGTACACAACTGGCTGTATGCAATTAGCAAATGCTGGCCTTCAATTGGTGCAGAGGCCATCACATTGGACCTATGCAGATACCTACAAAAGCATCCAGTGCTAACACTCCCCACATGCAATAAATTAATTGCATTGTCTGTAAGCAGACAGAGAAGTGGAAGAGAGAGAGAGAGAGAGCACCCAAAAAAAAAAAAAACACACTGTGACTCTCTCTACCCTGAAGCTGTCAGCACTGACAGTAATAGCAGCAGCAAGCAGAAGCTGTGGAACGCAACCAGCTGTGACAAACAGAGGTAATGCAAAGTAGCAGGTTAACAGTGTGCATACTGTGAACCCTCCAAATGTGTCATAGGTCTGTATCTATAGGTATGTCCATGTGATATGTTGTGTGTACGTAGTTCCAACAAAAGGGGATGACCACACATCACATGTCAAGCAGTCATAGGCCAGGATCCTGGTAGCATGTGTCTGTGCGTTGGCCTAGCAATGGCTGTAGTGACTGCATTGAAATGTCAGCCAGGCCCACATGTCAGGATCAGCCCATCCCAAAGGCACACTGGCTGGGACCAAGTGTCTGCAGGTACCTGATGTCACTGCACATGCATCCCATACTGCATTACCCCATAGCATAGCAGACCAGGCCCATTATGCATATGATGTGGTAATTCCCAGGGTCAGTCGAGGTGCCCCCTTAGTGTTGTGGGACCACTGTTGCGGTATGCCACTGTCCAGGTACATATCCTGTAGCACGGCCCAGATAAACTATCACTGTTACATGCGGTGGTATGTCCCCTCAGAGTGCTGGTAGCACACATCCAGGGGGACCACGAGGTCACAGTGATGCTGTGTGTTCTCCTCTGCTGAGGGCGGCCCTCACCTGGACATGTGCGATGATAGGGAGGTTACATCCAGCTGTGATAAATATCCAAAAGGTGAGGGAGAGGAAGGGGGGATATGTGCACCAAACATGTCTGCAGGAATGTTGCCAATATGCGTGTGTTTGGTGAATGTTAAGTAGGTGTGGACTAACACAGAGCATATCCGAGGCATGTGGTCCGTATGTGTAACATAACTGAAGAAGGCCCTGTGGTCATCCACAGTGTTTGTGTCTATTACCCCCCCAGAGTAGGCTGTGGCTGTTGTTATGATGGACTGTAGCGTAGTACCAGTGCTGACCACAGATGCCTACCCTTAATGTGAATGTGCTCTGTCCTGCAGTAGCCTCCTGCTATTGTTATACAGTCTGCCTCTGTCTGGGATCCACTGGACAGGATGCCTAACCGTTGTGCATAGGGTCTGGGTTAGACATGTGTGTGCAAGTGTCATGCAATCCGCAGCATGTCTGTGGTAAGCATTTGCAAAGGGGTCAGCAGTGTGGCTTGTGGCTTCCACTGGCCCAGTGTGCTGCACGGATACCATCCCAGTCCCAGCAAGTGAATAACTGTCTAACCACATACATATCAATGTAGTCCACTGTACTGGTGGTGGTGGTGGGATATGTATATCCAGGCCGATTAACGTCTGTCCACATCAGAGTGGTGGACAGTGTCCCACATACAGTACCTTGGGATGGACCCCCAGAGTGAGGTTGTGCATAGCACCTGTCAGTGTGTGCTGACCGATGGGGCATGCTACTATGTAGTGTGGAATGTGGCAGGTATTGTTGCACAGGTATTGGCTGAGCACTGATATCTGGCCATGCACCTGTGTATCCACCACGACACACACACATGCAACATATGGGAGTAGTAGTATATCACTACACATGCATATCATGTATAGTATGTGTGCCATACATTGCTGACATGGTCTGCTGATATCCTGTCTGTGTTCTCTTCCAGGAGATGGCGCGACAGCGTAACCCCGCCTACTCCGTTGCGGAGGATGAGGAGATCCACCAGAGCCTGGTGCGGGAGAATAACATCCTGTTTTCCCGCACCAGTCAGAACCAGCAGGAGAGGGCCGCACTGTGGCAAGACCTGGTCCGTAGGGTAAATGAAATTGGCACGCATAACAGGACATATGAGCAGGTACAACATCACTGCAGTGATTTAATCCGAAGTGTCCGGCAGCGTGCAGCAGATATCCACAGGCAACAGGTCGCCACAGGAGGTGGGGTGGCCACACACCCCCCCCTCACCAGACTGGAGGGGCTACTCCTAAGTGTTGTGGCTCCAGCCCCAGAACACCAACAGCAGTACACCTGCATTATGATGGAGGCTGGTTCCACACAGCAGCACGACATGGAGCGTGCAGGTAAATGCCATATGTATACCTGACTGTTCTGTACACTGTATCATATGCAATATCAATGGGACAGATGTGCCCACTAACATTAATCTCATCATTTCTGTAGGTCCCTCCAGGGTTACAGAGAGACAGGCCATCCATGCAGGTGAGTGTGTTTAACATAACCTATAATAGTCCTGATAATGCTAGTAACAGTAGTGTAACTCAGTAGTGCTCTGTGTGTATACTGCAGGGTGTGCATGTGTGCATGTGTGCAGGTGTGTCAGTACCCATGTGTGCATGTGTGCAGGTGTGCCTGTGTCCAAGTGTGCATGTGTGCCTGTGTCCACGTGTGCATGTGTGCCTGTGTCCACGTGTGCATGTGTGCATGTGTGCCTGTGTCCACGTGTGCATGTGTGCATGTGTGCCTGTGTCCATGTGTGCATGTGTGCATGTGTGCATGTGAACATGTGTGCATGTGTGCATGTGTCCATGTGTGCATGTGTGCATGTGTGCATGTGTGCATGTGTCCATGTGTCCACGTGTGCATGGGTGCACGTGTCCACGTGTGCATGTGTCCATGTGTGCATGTGTGCCCGTGTGCATGTGTCCATGTGTGCATGTGTGTATAAGTGCATCACTGGTAACAATATCTGGAGAATGTAAACTGTGTTTCCTGTCTTCATCCCACAGGTTCTGGGGCTGCTCTGGTGACCTGCAGCAGGGAACCTGAATCCTGTGCCACGGCTACTGGTAATGATGATATATGTGTAATGGTACAGGAAGGTGTGTCAGGGTCTGCCATTGGTCAGCCAATTGAAAGTACACAGCTGTCAACCCCATCATTGCGTACAGTCATCCTGCCTATACATCCTATGTCACCATTGTCCCTAGGTGATGGACAGGATACAGCGGGCATAGACCAGGGTAATGTGGTACCTGTGGCACATGTGTCCCCACACAGCAGCCATGGGCAGGGTCCTCCGATGGTACCACACAGACAGTTGCCCATGGGTTCTCGTGGGAGCATCCGTGGGCGTACTGCCTCTGGCCGACGTGCCCAGAGAGGTCTGTCAACCTCAGCGATGTTTCGGACTGTCATGCAGGCTCAGTCACGTATGGAAAGGTACACCAGACAGGGTCTGAGGGAGCTCAGAGCATGCCGCACAGCCATGACAGACAGTATGCGTGACATTGTGGATGCTATCCGTAACTTCACCGATGTCATAGACAGACGTTGTGGGGACATTCTACAGCAGTTCTACAACCAGATGTCCATGAGACAGGGCAGTGGTGGGCGTCTGCGGCTTCGACGTGGCTGTATAGCGGCAGCAGCTGGCAGTCGGCGCGGACGGCAACAGGCTCGCGCACGCCCCCATAGTGCCAGCAGCAGCCCCAGCAATGCTGGGTCTGTGCTGTCATCGGAATGCCCCAGGAGACCTCGTGCGCGTGGCTCTGGACAGTCCCAACAGGGACATGTGTCCAGTCAACACACTCCCGCTTCTGATGACAGTACCCAGTCAGGCGTTGTACTGGATACGGTCCGTAGCATCCCTGCCAGGCACAGGTACCGTGTCCGTGCACACAGACACTGATCTGTATGGCCTGCCAGGTGCAGTCTGTGGCTGTCCACAAACCCCTGTATATGGCAGCCATGAGGTGGAACTGTGTGCGTGCATACACACATGCGGAATGTTAACACTTAGGGCAACCACATACACGCACACACTGCAGCAACACTGGCCCACCCTGTCCTGCTGCCCCTCACCAACACACATACACACACATGTCAATTGGTGGTATCAGTGGCTGACTCAGGCATACCTAATCCACACCCTGTGCATATGATGACACTGTGCCACCTCCTGCAATCTCCAACATCATTGCGGGAACAGGTAAACACGTTGCTGATGCACAGGGTGACTACATAGACGTGTATTAGTAGTATCATGTTGGTGACAGTACAGTGTGCTGCTATGACTGTGTGTGTACCCCAGCATGCCTGCTGTAGTAACTGTATGAATGTCCTGAATTGTTATCTGCACCCATAGTACATACCAAAGCATAACAGCTGCACATAATTTCATGCCGGTGGTAAGGTTGTCAACAGATAGCCGCATACATGGGTAGCACAGGGGGAAAGCTAACGCAAGTAGTGATATGCAATGGTGGACATGTACAGTAATGGTGTCAAGATGCCCACAACAACTATGCCATGTGTATGTTCACGCATCTAGATATGTGTGCAGTACCAATGTTGTCCAGACCACAAATAATTATGACATAATATCGGTTCCACCATGGCCATCTGTGCTGCGTATTCCTGGGTACATGTTGACAGTGCCTACATATATGCATTGTGAATTACTGTTATTGTTACCCCTTCTTTGTTGTATGATGCAGTACTTCCAGCCCTGTGTACTGTAGCCTTGTTTGCATGCATGTTTGCCTGGGGTCCCCTGGAACACTGCTTACACCTGCAATGCAGGGTTACAGTGCTTCTGTAGACTGCTAGTGACATCTGCATAGCGTACCATATGTATGTCAACCTTACACATGACAGAACGTCACTGTCTGTCCTGTACGCATGTAAGTAGCCTGTGACACATTGCACACGTCTTACCCGGCATATACCCACGTGTGCAGTCATATATGTCAGTGCTATGAGACAGAGGCAGTCCACCCACACATACACACCTTCAGTATGTTGTTCCCCATTGGCCCTATGTGTTGGTACACACCATGGCAATCACACTACTAGGGTGGCATGTCCAAAGGTAACCTGTGAATCGCCTCTATGGTCCAGTCATGGTTTATGTGGGTCATGTGTCATTGTCACAGCTGCCACATGTATGCAGTCAGCCATCACCCTTGGCCAGGTATATACAACACATGTGTGGGATGCCACCACACAGCCAATCTGGGGACTGGTCTCTCTGAACCCAGTGATGCCATACCCTGTCAGGTGGCATGTCAGATATACTACGTACAGGACAAACGTCAAACCCCATCCCTGCTGCTACTAATGATAATACCCCTGAAGATGTTCCTGATAGCTTTGACCAGTCCTTTACTGAGACAGTGTAGGCCCTAGCTTGCCATCTACCTCCTAGCTCCCCTGGTCCTGAGGCAGCACCCCTAGAAAACTACTTGCATCCAGCTGCCAACCAGTCGCCACTTCACTCCTCCGTACCTTGGTTGTAACAGTGAAACCCACTACACTGTGTGCCGATCAACACCCTGCCAAGTACCTATCAAAACCAGATGATGCTATTGCTTACCCCGTCTCAAAGGTAATCAGAGGTACTATGTTAGAATCGAACCTTCCCACCATCTGGGAAATGTCATATGTAATCCCACTTCACACAGGAGGCAGCTCTACTGACGTCTCCACTGATAGGCCAATAGCTATACACTCTCCACATGCAGAGATTATGGTGACTTTCGTCATAGACAAGTCATGCACCACCTAGTCCAAACTCGCATTATGGCAGACACTCAGCATGGCGTACGTCCTCATCACAGCAGTCCGTCAGGCATCCTAGCCTTTACTAACACCATAAGCCATACTTGCAACATCAATGATGTATCCACAGCCCTCTTATTGGATAACTCAAAGGCATACGATATGGTTGATCACCAACTTGGACTCCACACCCTGCACAGACTGTCTAGATACTGGAGCCTTCCAATGGTGTCAATCCTACCTGCATGGTCAACAGCAGGCCGGCCTCTGGCAGACCAAATCCTCTAACCGTCTACCTAACACCCACAGAGTACCACAAGGCTCTATGCTAAGGACCTTGCTGTCCTCCATCGTCATTAACGACCATTATACTGTCATCCCAAAGGCCAGCTGTATCCAATATGCTGTATACTCTACTCTGATCTGCTCAGCCACATCTCCAGTAGAGTTATGTTCAGCTACCCAGACCACCTGTAATACATTAGCAAACTGGCTTTCTGAACATCGTCTGATCCTAAATCCCAATCAAACTGAACTGCTGTTATTCCACAAACACGTAGGTCTACCACGTTCACCGTTACCATAACATCAACTGATGGCACAATAATCTACCCTGACCCATCTCAACAACTATTAGGTGTCATCATAGACAATAACCTCATATGTGACATACATGTTAACCAGATTAGCCAAGCCATCAATAGAAAGCTAGGGTCACTGTACAGAATTAAAGCCTTCCTAGCCCCTCCAGCTAAAGGTGCCATAGCTCGCTCACACCTTGTTGCAGCCCTTCTGTATGCATCCTCTCTACTCTCACATATGAACAAGACTGTCCTTAACAAGCACTGGATTTGCTACATCCACATTGCCAGGTTTGC
The DNA here is from genome assembly GCF_019279795.1 of Protopterus annectens. Classification (NCBI taxonomy): domain Eukaryota; kingdom Metazoa; phylum Chordata; order Ceratodontiformes; family Protopteridae; genus Protopterus; species Protopterus annectens. The sequence continues at coordinate 91,854,070 of NC_056749.1, forward strand.
CACTGGCCCACCTGTTAGGACACATCATTGCATCAATCTAAATCAGCTTGGTTGCCTAGCAATACCCAGCCTAATACAGTATAACCAACTGATTATGGCCTATAAAATCCTGTATAGTCCAGACAATACTCCTGCACTTAAATTACAATCACCCCCTATAACAATCCTAGACCGCTTCGATCCTTAAACATTGTACTACTTTGAACTAGCGAGTCTATTAACACAGCTGGTGATTCTCTCTTTGCAAATCCTGTACGTAGATCCTGGAACCCACTTCCAGCTGATATTACCCTAATGTCCACCTTAAGTCATTTAACAGTAGACCCAAACAACATTTGTCATGTAACTGGCTATGTCAGTGTATCAGGCCTGGCTAACTGGGATGTGTAACCTATGTGAACCACTGTTCTGTGTAAATACAATTTAATCCTGGCTTGTGCTCAGGTCTAACATTAACCTGTGGAACATGTTGGACCTGCTTACTTATGTAATCTCTGTAAATAATCTGTTTGTACTATGTCATGCTAGTATTCTGTAATGCTGTATCTGCTAGCCTCGTAGCTTGTCTCCACAGGCCTACCCTGGGAATGGACATGCATCCAGTTGGGCTATCCCAGTCAACATATGTAGGAAAAATAAATAAAGCAATACATGATATTACAGTGACGACAATACCAGTCAGACATTGCCACACACTGACAGCATGCTGAACACACTGGGGCATATGTGGGGACTCAGACTAGCAGCCTGCCTGTGCATCACACACCTCCGCAGCTGGCACACAAGCATATGTTCCGTCAGAACAGAGCACATGCCACACATGGCACGCACATCCCCTGTGCCACACACCCACAGCCTGTAGGGCTACACAACACACCTGCTACAGATGTGTCAGGTACCTGTCATGTGTGCTGCACTGGTGTCCCACTCAACAGGCTGTATCTGGTGAAGGGCACGGTGATATGACTCAGGGCCACTATGGTCCACCACAGCACACATGCATACAGGTCAGACAGAGGCATGGACAGATATGACTCACTCATTGACCATGCCAGTGTGGCTGCCTGGGACATACCTCCCTGGATTACATGATAGGGAACATAGAATGGATCTCTCAGCATGTGGCACAGGCCAGTATGAGCCTGTTGTTGGTTGCCAACATACTCTCCCCAGGTATTCTACCACTATATGTGGGAAGGCTGTTGTATGTCTACATTATGCTCAGTCTCCACTGTCATTCATAGGGTATCCACTGGCTGTCAACGTCTGCTTACATGCTAGGGAAGCCACATTGATGTTCACTGTTCATCTTGCACGTGACACACATGGCCCGATGTATATTGGCATGGCTCCTTGGTACACACATACTGCCTTATGCTGCAGGACATGGTTTACATAGCGACCTCCGTGGGTATCACACAGGTTAGGACACTAACAGTGCTGCTACACAACTACAGCAGTGTACACCGGAGGATGCATGCACCAGACACTGCCCTCTGCATGGTGAACTGCAGTGTCTGTGCAGTACCAGATGCATGATTCATGGCTCACAGGTGTTACCCATCACTGACAGGTTATGCCCCTTACCATGCCTGTCGTCCCCTACACATGTAACACACATGGCTAGGGGTGTGGTATCCCAAGTTAACACAGATACACACACCTCCAGGTTGTTGGCACAGCACAAACCATCAGGGCCTACTCAGGTGCAGCTGACAGTGTGTCGGACTGCCATCTGGTTCATAGCATGGCACACACAACCCTCACATACACAGGAAGACCACCTATCCTCCATAACAACACCGGCAATATGACAGTCCCATGAACTGTGTTTATAAGGCCATACTGCATCCAGCCGAACATTGTGTGTGAGCATTACTGTAGCTACAACACTCTAGCTGAAGAGTTCACAGCATGTGGTCACCGAAATGCAGTGGAATGACATGTTACCACTACCACAACAGGTGGGAACATACAGCACTACATGTACACTATATGGGCCAGACCAGATGTGTATCCCCTGCTGTAGGTCTTTCACCATAGACACCCACACTGTATAGGGACATACCACGTGCGGACCATGCACACTAGGACACACAGTCATATTGGTATACATTGCTAATACCATTTATCCACACAAAGCATGTGTCAGACATGGTAACTACTGCAGGACACAGGTAATTCTGTGTATGTGTCACACACATACATCATGTGTGCAATGCCATTGCTGGGTTAGGCGATGGCATGCATTGGTATGTACAAACACCCGCACAAGGTCATACTGTGTGACACAACCACACGTGATAGTTGTGGGTTACCCAAACATGCCTATCTGTACTCTGACGATGGTAATAGACACAGTAGCAGAGCACACTATTGGCATTACTAGCCAACCAGCCCTGTCTGGCTGTGCTGATAGTGTGGTGACATCCCCTGTGTTTACTGGTGGGGTATGCAGCATCTGGTGTATAGTAGTATTTGCCAAAAGGATCTGTTCCCTCACACTTGCATTTACACACACCCTACTACCCCCACACATGCAAACTTGCCATATGCAGGATTCATTCCCCTACCTACCTATGTCATGACACGTGAGAGGGACGCATTAGCAAAGCACACTGTTCGGTTTACTAGATAGTTCCTCGTCTCTGGCTATACTTAGAGGGTGCTGACAACATCAGTACTTTGAAAGGGTAATGTGCATCAGGTAGTGTGATCTCCTGATTGCCAAAACTAACATGTTTTTCATACGGAAATGCACACACACAAACCCCCCACATCCAAACACACACACATGCCATTTACAGGTTTCAAATTCCTACCTAACTACATTACGATACTCGGGAGACGATTAGCAGAGTGCGCTATTCACATTACTGGGAGGCTTCCCTTCCCCTGCTGTACTTATAGGGTGCTGACATCATCTGTGTTAAGAAAGGGGCGTCTGCATCCTGTAGTGTGTTCTCCCAGTTGGCAAAAGGAACATTTCCCTCATACATATCTGCACACACACAATAACGCCCCCCCATCCAAACACACACACTTGGCATCTGCAGGATTCAAACCACTACCTAACTATGTTATGACACATGAGACGGATGCATTAGCAGAGTGCGCTATTCGCATTACTGGGAGGCTTCCCTTCTCCTGCTGTACTTATAGGATGCTGACATCATCTGTGTTAGGAAAGGGGCGTGTGCATCTTGTAGTGTGTTCTCCCAGTTGGCTAAAGGAACATTTCCCTCTCACAGCCTTTCACACACACAAACCCCACTCACCCACACACATACACACACACTGAGCATTTTCAGGATTCGACCCCCTACCTAACTATATTATAACACTTGAGGGCGACGCATTAGCAGAGCACACTATCCGATTTACTGGACATCTGTTCCGCACCTGTAGTATTTCTAGGGTGCTGGCATCTTCATTTCCACAGAGGTTTGTGGTTGTCTTACTACCTGTCAGGTGGGGGATAGCATGTATATGCATATGCAGCCACCTACATCAGGGTCAGATGTGCACATCGCACTGGCAGGTTATGTTCTATACCATGCTTTGGGACCACAGGACCTGTAACACACAACACTACCAGTCCAGCACACCACACCCACATCCAGGACACACACCTAGCTTCCCTGGGAACAGTGCCAGGATATGCAGGTATTCACATACACCATTCCAGTTGTTAACATCAGGTACAGGCATATTGTGTGTGAGAACTACTCAGGCCTCTACCTCTTTACCCTACCGCCACTACAATTTGTGGGTCCATGTGCTATGGCAGAACCACACACCACAGCCACATGGTTTAATACATATTGCACATGTCCATCTGCAACGTGGGTACCCACTGTTCCACACCAGAGGTAGACCACCATTGTTGATACCTGCCCATGTCCACCTTTCCCTGGATATCCATATCCCATCTCCACCCCCAGGCAAGGTTGTCACTGCACACAGACTGTGTTTAGCACAAGCAGACTCTACACTTGTGTAGACTGGGGTTGATGACTTCAGAGGACCAATGCTGGAGGACTATACTGGCCACGCAGCATATTCCTTGACACTTGCATCCTATGAGCATGTGTACAGTTTGCATTGGTCATTCAGATATTGGCAAAGGCTCTGCCTACACCCATAGTGCCTATGTTAGGCAGGGCTCGCATGACAAACCCACCTTCATAGGTATCACAAGGGATACAAAACTAAGAGCAATGCTACCCAACGCCAGATATCTAAACCTCCAGATGCGTGCACACAAAACACTCCTTGGCATGGAAAACATTGATATCTGTGCAGTTACAGATGCCTGGTTCAGGGCTACTGAGAGCACACCAGCACTACCGGGTTTAACCCGGTTGATTTCTTTGAAACAGTCACCATGGCCATTGACGAGGGGAAGGTGGTTCACACAGCCTACCTGGACCTTGCAGAAGCCGTCACAACAATACCCCACTTGGCCATTCCAGAGAAGGTCACCAGCTTAAATATAAGGCCCTATGTCACTAGATGGATTGCACAGTGGCTCAAGGACAGATACCACATGGTTAGCATTGCTGGAGCCATGCCAGACCCCACAACAGTTACGGGTTGTGTCCCACAAGGCTCAGTCCTGGGACCCTCTTGTTGGGTATATTTTATTGGAGGTACAGGCCAACACGGACGGACTGTGGCTGTCCAAATATGCAGATGACTGCAAACAGGTCACCATAATCGCCTCTTCAGCGGACACAAGCATCTTCCAAAGGGGCATCATAGCAACAGACAACTTGTGCCAGAGCCATGGCCTTCTGCTGAACAGTGTTTAGAAAGGGGAATGTGCATCCTGTAGTCTGTTCACATAGTTGACAAAAGGGACATTGTCCTCACACACACTACCCCCCTCAAACAATCACACACACTTGCCATTTACAGGATTCAAACCCCTACCTAACTATGTTACGACACTTGAGACGGACGCATTAGCGGAGTGTGCTATTCGCATTACTGGGAGGTTTTGTTTCTCATGCTGTACTTATTGGGTGCTGACACCATCGGTGTTTAGAAAGGGAATGTGCATCCTGTAGTGTGTTTTTCCTATTTGCCAAAAGGGACATTTCCCTCACACACACAAACCCCCCTCAGACAATCACACACACTTGCCATTCACAGGATTCAAACCCCTACCTAACTATGTTATGACACTTGAAACTGGCGCATTAACAGAGCACGCTATTCGCATTACTGGGAGGTTTTTTTTCTCATGCTGTACTTATTGGGTGCTGACACCATCGATGTTTAGAAAGGGAATGTGCATCCTGTAGTGTGTTTTCCTATTTGCCAAAAGGGACATTTCCCTCACACACACATACCCCCCTCAGACAATCACACACACTTGCCATTCACAGGATTTAAACCCCTACCTAACTATGTTATGACACTTGAGATGGACGCATTAGCAGAGCGCGCTATTCGCATTACTGGGAGGGTTTTTTCTCATGCTGTACTTATTGGGTGCTGACACCATCGGTGTTTAGAAAGGGAATGTGCATCCTGTAGTGTGTTTTCCTATTTGCCAAAAGGGACATTTCCCTCACACACACATAGCTCCCTCAGACAATCACACACACTTACCATTCACAGGATTCAAACCCCTACCTAACTATGTTCTGACACTTGAGACGGACGCATTAGCAGAGCGCGCTATTCGCATTACTGGAAGGTTTCTTTTCTCATGCTGTACTTATTGGGTGCTGACATCATTGGTGTTTAGAAAGGGAATGTGCATCCTGTAGTGTGTTTTCCTATTTGCCAAAAGGGACATTTCTCTCCCACAGACTTACACACACACCAACCCCACTCACACACACACACACACACTGTGCATTTGCAGGATTTGAAACCCCTACCTAACTATGTTATGACACTTGAGACGGACGCATTAGCAGAGCGTGCTATTCGGATTACTGGGGAGTTTCTTTTCTCCTGCTGTACTTATAGGGTGCTGACATCATCTGTGTATAGAAAGGGGACTGTGCATCCTGTGGGAAGGCAGACACCAAGCACACTCTGGCTAAGCTGTCATTCCCTAGGGCACACAGCCTAGTGTTGACCCTACACCCATATGTTTAATTGTGAAATGCACATTATTTGTTGCTGATAGACTGTTTGCACATCTTTCTTGCCATAGCATTCCCTGTTTGTATGAACAACTTGTGCATCTGTGGAAGAAGTTTGCATCTGGGAGGGATCCACTATATCACGTATGTCTCTGTAGTCATTTAGCTGTGTGCACTGGGCAGACTGCTATAATGTGGTTGGTTCCTGGAATACAACATAACAATACCAGCTATGTGTGTCCAACTGCTACACCGAGATTTGGCCCAAGTGTGTGAGCATGCCCAGTTCAGCCTTCCCATGGCATGTTGTCAATGTGTGTGAGCATGCCCAGTGTGAGCATTCCATATGTTGGACTCTGCAGCCCACCACATTTGTGGATGAGTGTGAACTTCAACAACTATCACCCGTTTATGGTTGTGTGTTGTGTGTCATGTTGTGTAGTTATGGTACAACTGCTTTGTGTGTGAACACAACAGGGTTATGCTGTGCCTGCAGTGTTTGCATGGGATACTTTGCATACAGTTGTCAACATCCTTTCACACTGACCTAACACTGTAGTACTGTATAGTGTACTGGTAGTACTTTGACTGTGGTGGGCAGTATCCTAGGCTTTACTGCTATCACTGCTTTACATTTCGATAGTGGGCACAACAGCCTGGTTATGGGCCAGTTGTGTACATCTGACCATGTTGCATTCTGTTCAGATATGAACTACTTAAACCAGGCTTGTCCAACATTGGTAGTGTATTTCACAACATAGGTGTACATTTGCAAACACTAGCGATGTGCCCTAGTCCATGTGTAATGCTATTTGGAGAGTATGTTTGTCCTTCAACACACATTGTACGTGGAGTTTGCCATGACATATGTCATGGTTAGTATACTGTGCCTCTGTCTACCTGTGACATGACAGTGGTACCCAGTATAAATCTACCATCTCCCATCCACTCATCAGGGTTCCTATTGAGGATAATTGATATGTGACTCTATGGGTAGCCTGTGCTGGGGGTGGCTTCTGTGTTATGGGGCACACAGTACAGCTTGTCGTATGTAAGTCAGTGCTGGGGTTCAGGTCTCTCATGTGCATAGCTCACTGCCATTCAGATTGTACAAGGTGCAGCATGTTCATTGATGCCAGCGACACAGGCAACACATGACATCTGTGCAAGCTCTTTGATACTCCTGATGAGGTACTGTTGGGGACTTTACAGTTGATGGAGGTGTCTGCTGAGGTACATCCCACAGGGGCTATTGTAGTCAATTGTACCACTGATGAAGGATGACTGCAGAGCCACAATGACCTCCCCTTATCTAGATCTGACAGCCTTTGTGATTAGGTGGGTATATGGTATGTTCCTGTAAACACTACAGCACATGTTTGTCCAATGCAGGATATCTATCACCTTGTGTCCCCAGGTCTCTCATTACATGTTAACTACATAATGGGTTCACACCTATGTGGTGATTGGTGGGCACTTACTTTATATCCACGGGGGTTGACTATACACGTTTCTGCACTTAGCTTGCTGACATGGCTATGGCACCAGTTGTCTGTTTCTATGTGGCCCTTTTGTGGGATGCTTGTGTCAGCTGGTGGATCATATGTGGTGAGCAGTTTGTAGTCCTCTGCAGACATGTTCGGACACAGTCCTTCCATGTTTGCCTGTACCTATGGGACATATATACCAGACGAGGGGGATCCCAGGACAAAGCCTTGTGGGATGCCAGTTATATCTGGTTTGTAGTCTGACATGGCTGCAGCATGTCTGACCATGTCTGTTCTGTCCTTGGTCTGGTTTGCAACCCCTCTACTGACATGTGGGTTTATATTTAAGCTGGTGAGCCTATCTATAATGAACACATAGGGTATTGTATAGAAGCCATTGCAAGGTCCAGATACACTGTGTGGAGCACATTGCCCTCATCAATGACCTTAATGGCTGTTTCAGTTGAGTCAAACATGGTTAGGGGCAGGATCTGCACTTGGGAAGGCCACACTGGGTTGGGTCGGTGTCAGTAGGTCCCCAATATCTTTATGTCTGTGGTACATGCTGATCCTTTTCATAGCTGTGCAGACTGAGCTTCAGGATTCTGGGGTGGTAGTTTTCAGTATCCATTCAGGCAACACCTTTGTTGAGAAGGACCACTGTTGTTGTACACTGCTCTTTGGGTACATATTCTGTGGTAAGGCTGACATTGAGCAGTAGTGTGGTTTGGCATTCCATTCATCTTGGAGTCCATGTTGCACTAAGCCCAGGACAACATCTCATACCATTGCTGCTGTGTGTTTTGCTTTGTAGATGTTGGCTGTTACCTCAGCATCTGCAATGTCAGGGGGCCAGCAGTCTTCTGGGATAGATAGTCTGCATTCGGGGGGGGGGGGGTTTGCACTGCACCTGTCAGGATGTTTGTTGGCAATATGTGTGTGTGTGTTTGTGATATTTGTGTGATTCAGGGCATATCTGTGAATTCCCAACATGGTTCCTACCTTCAGTTGTGAAAGCCTTGGGATTATCCTTAGTGTCCTGTACAATTTGTATCTTCATAGGTTCATAGGGTCATACTAGGCTATCCACCCTGGGCATTTGTTAGCCTAGCCAGAGTGTGTGTGGCTTTTGACACCCCTTGCTATGTGCATATTATGGCCATTTATGTTTTGCTTGGCTGTGCCTCTGTCTGGACATGACACAGTGAAGACCCCCAGTGTAACTCTACAATCATCCATCCACTTGGCAAGATTCCTGTTGAAGAGTGTCAGTGAGGGGCTCTGCCTAACATGGAATGGGATTGTGGTCCAGGGTGTGGGGAGCCTCTGGATTATGTATCTGTCCCACCAGCACATCCTATTTCATTATTTGTTGATGTTGACATCTCTCCTCTCACAGCTCCGATGGATTTGTGTTTTCTGGGGTGGAGCATGTCCATTACTCCTGTGTTGGGCATGGCCTCCTACAACAGGCATGCAATGCCTCTGTGTAGGCAGTATGTGACTGGATTCAGCTGGGGTGTCTACAGCCAGGCAGCATATGACATATATTTGTGACCCTTTATCCTCTTGGTGAGGTACCTTTGAGGTCTTTCTAACTGCTGCAGGTGTCAGGTAAGGTACATCCCATATGAGGCATTGTACTGGATTATGGGTGTGATTGGAGAAAAGTATGGGGGCACAATGACCTCTGTTGCCGTAGATGTGACTCCTTTCCTGCTACGGTGTCAAATGTAGACAGTCTTCCTAGCCAAATTGGCAATGTGGGTGTCACATAACAGGTTACTGTCCACTTGTGTCCCTAGGTCCCTGGTTACTCTTTCTATACATACTGGTTTACCACCTATGTGGTAATTAGTGGTACCTTGTTTGTTATTTGGTGGGACATTCATACTGCCCAGTGTCTTCAGGACAGCTGGGTGGGGTTATTGTGTGTGAGAGTGCAGTCTGTAGCATGCTACAGACTGTACAGCAGTCTTGCCTACAGTTAGTTGCACATGTGTGAACTCCAATGCCTTGTGCATTGTCAGTTACCTGGACGTATGGGTGTCTGTGCTGACTATGGATACTCACCCTCCTTTTATGTTTCGTTCCAGGTTTTGGGGCCATGACACATGATACGTGGTATAACCTGGTAGTGCTGGTGTGTTGTCAGGAGGCTTGCAGCAGGTTTCTGTCACTGCACAGACATCGATGTTCTCCATTCTGGGGATGGCCTCGGGAGCATGCATATTGGGGTGTACACATCTGGCATTGGTCAGCATTTCCTTATGTTTCTTCCCACTTATGTTTTCTAGGGTGGTGGGTCAGTCTTTTCAGCCTTGCCTACAAAAGGCTCTATGGAGGTGGCAAAGGCCTTATCCAATATTCAGATGCCCAGGGGTAACAGGTGCAGGCCATCCCAAGGACAGCTGGCTTGTCAAGCATGACATCCCAAGCGGACAGACATTGCATCCCCTTGGAATAACACCAGTAAGTGTGCCACTTGCTATGACTGATCATTCCATGTTTGTACTGTGGCATTACTCTTGGTAAGGGTAGGATGCTGCGAATGGTGAGTGTCATACTGGCCTGGACTACATAATCAGATAGCTCATCTATGTCTCTTTTCATGTAGTCTAGGGCGGTACATCTCAGGTCATTCACACCAGCATGGACTATGACTGCATCATATTTCTACTTGCTTTGGAGTGACCTACATACTTCTGTTATGTGGCATATTGTGGCAGCCTACAGGCAGCTTACTGTACCCTTTCCCTTGTTCAGTCTGGTGTGTGGGACAGCAGTGTGTCTGACTATTGAGTCACCTATTGCAACTGTATCAGGCATGTTGTTTCTCCTTCTGGCCTGTGACTGTTTGGCACACCAGCTTTGTGTGCTATGTGTTGCATGTGCTATGTTTGGAGGCTGTTTGATTGGGTGTCTGCTTTAGAGGTCTCTGTTGGTGTGCTGTGTTTGTAATTTGTGCCTCCGGGAATGTTTGTCTGTGTTTATGTGTTTGGTTTGCAGTTGTGATAGGTCTATGTGGGACTGTGTTTGTGGTGTGTGTGGTTAGATTCTCCTACTGACTTGTTTTGGGAGTACTGAGTTGAGGGAGCTCAGCCTCCAGTTTGGATGGATGATTGCATCTCTCACATATGTTTGTATTTCTTGGGTGGTGTTGGGGGTTTTCTGTGTACTTGGGGCAGGTGTGACATTGCATCAGGATTCACAGATTCCACTTGTTGTGGCTGGCCTTAGTGGATTGCATGTGTGGACAGATCTTATTGCCATACTACTGATCAGTGATTACTTCATTGTTCATGTTTGCTCTATCATGTAGTAGCTTCCTCATTCTCTTGCATGTTTTGGTTATGGCTGGTGTCCACCATGCCAGATTTAGGCACTGTGTCTTGTTTTAATTTAGGACTGCATAATCCAAGCATTCCTGGCAGTGTTCATGGAATGGCTGTATTACAGGTTCTGAGGTGTGGCCCAAATTTTGCACCTGCACGGGACCTTTAATGGATTCCACATCAGTTTGGAGGAGTGCAGATATTGCTTAACACATGTTTTCCACTGTGGTTTCCCGGCCAGGGACTGTGGTCAGGATTTGTATATCCAGTGTGATTACTCTATGGTCTGGTTTTACCAGTGAGCAATGCACTTCTCATCTTGACATCCAGTACCCATGTTGCTGATTATCACATCCAGTATGCTTACCCCTTCTGTGGGAGTGGTACATTGTTCCTGGGCCTTTTGGTTTGTGGATTCTATGAACCTTTGTCCGACACTGTTGGAGCTAGTATAATGCTCCCAGTCTATGTCTGGGTATTTGCAGTCACCCAATATAATGTGGGTTGGAGGACTTGATATATTCATGTATTCCAGCATAGGCTGGATGCAGTTCCTGGTGTTGGGACAGTAGTCTGTAGCAGGCTATGAACTGGGGGGCAGTTTTAGCCACTGTTACTTGAGCATGACTAGTCCATGCTGCTTTTTGTTGTGGTACCGACATGGGGGGTGTGGTTATCCTTGACAATTCTTGCTAGTCACCCTCCTTTTGTAGCTTGTTCCAAGTTCTGAGGCTGTACAGCACAGTATGAGGTGTAACCTGGTAGTGTTAGGGTGCTGTTGTGAGCCTTGCCTCAGTTTTCTGTTACAGCACAGTTATCAACATTCTCCATACTGGGTGAGTTTAGACTGCATGCATCTTGCTGTTTCAACTTATCCCTTATCTTATTCTTATCCCTTCTGGTACCTATGGAGATAGGTTTGTGTTTTGAGCCTTACCTATTCAGGGCGCACTGTGGGTGACAACAGCCTTTGCCAGTATCCATACAGCCTGCACTGATAGGTGCACGCCAGTCCTAGCAGGTGGTGCATCATGTCATGCTCAGCATGTCATCCCAGACTGGCACACATTGGGTCCCCTTCGACTAACTGCGATACTTCAGTCAATTGTTGCACTTGATCATCTCGTTGTCATGTTGTGGCATGATGCTTGGTGAGGATAGGATGTTAGTCAGGGTCCTCAGGTGTGCATATAGTACTTGGTGTTACATTACTTACCACATAGCATTCATGCCTCAGGTGGTGCAGCAGGGCTGCCTCTGTCGGATGCGCATATTACACTTCCCTGTACATGTTTGAGAGCAGGCTGTGTCACATTAGGCATCCCTGTTACTATATGAGTGAGTCAGAGAGGGGTATCATTCCCAAGGTTCCTACTGAGCCAGTGTATGTGCTATGCGTTGCCTCTTTGCCAAGGCCAGGGCATACTGGGCACGCCTCCTTCTGCCTACTGGGGCAGGCTCAGGTTGTTCCTCCTCCGAGTCACACTCTGCCTGTGATGGCCTTGGAAATGGTGGGGGGCTGTTTGGCCCAGCCCTATGCTGGTCCTGCTGCAGCTGTTTTCGCAAGATCTTATTATGTAGCATAGCACATACCATGACAATTTGGGTACATGTAGTTGGTGTGTACTGCAAGGCTCCACCAGATGTGTCCAGACACCGGAACCGTGACTTGAGCAGCCCAAACACACGCTCTATCACATTACGTGTTTGTGCGTGTGCCTCATTATGGCGTTCCTGTTCAGGTGTGTGTGCGTTTCTGATGGGTGTCATCAGCCATGGCTCCAGTGCATAACCTGCATCCCCCACTAGGTGTCCATGTGGGATGTCCCCATTGGCAAATGTCTGGTACAGCTGCGTCAAATGCCAGATGTGGGAATCGTGATAACTCTCAGGGCAGCCAGCACACACATTCATTATTATACCCTGGGCATCACACACGACCTGGCAGTTGATGGAGGGGAAGCCCTTGCAGTTTATGTAGGCCCTACCCCACTCTCCTGCTGGTGCTTTGATGCGTATGTGCGTGCAGTCTATAGCACCCAGTACCTCAGGGTATTCCGCTATTTGCTGGAAGAGACGCATATTGCTGGCCAATACCTCACGGGCATTGGGGAAATATACATGATCACCGACATGTGCTGACATGGCATCCAGGAACTGGTGTAGTACCCTGGAGGCTGATGCCTGTGATATCCCCATCATATCGCCAGTTGGTCTCTGGAAGGTACCTGTTGCTAGTATTCTTAGGCCAACACATACCTTGGTTTCCACTGGGATGGGTTCCCTCTGTTGGTTCTGTGTGTGGCGTGGCCTGCACAACCCAAGAATATGCTGGAGGAGCTCTCTGTCCACTCTATAGCGCTACTATCTCCAGCTCATGTAACCCGTGGTAGGTGACCCTGGGCCTGTACACTCTTCTCCGCCTCCTCACTGTGGGTTGTCTGGCACCTTCTGCATTGTCACCACCCTCAGCAAGTCGCCTATGTCTCATTATGACAGCTATGGCAGCCCCTAGCATTTCTGCTCTGAGTTCAGCTTTTTCAGTTTTCACTTCTATTAGCTTACTCCTGTCTTGCAGTGTCTCTTAATGAAAACATCCTGCACTACTGTTTGCAGAGTTTTAAGTGCTGGGCTGGGCTACTATTCTGCCTGTGTAATTGCCTGCTTCTAATTATTTTCACCTACTAACTTCAGCAGTTATCCCTGCTAGCTTCCTATTAATTCTGTTGCTTCCTTTTTCCTCTCTGTTTCCTCAGGGGGGAGCAACTTGCATACTATCTGAAACACGCTCACAGTGGCTTACACGCGCGCACACATGCTTACACGGTTAAGGATCTACTTATTCAGGTTTAAACGTGCGTACACCCGCGCAAACACTGTTACACATCTGCCAACAGCCTCCTACATCCTCAGACTGCCTTACACGCGCGCACACCCACGCAAACAGTGTTAAACATCTCCCAACACGCTCCCACATGCTCACACTGCCTTACACGCGCGCACACTGCCTTGCTCGCGGTTCATTTCATTGCGCGCACCGCGGCGCATGCACGGCCAGCAAGAAACTTTGGTATAGGTAACAGTGTACACCTTCCATTTCTTGTCTTTCCATGACTTATCTAGTGGCACACCTCTTTCCATGATCTGTGCCTGTCATCTGTCATGTTACACTGGCCTCCAATGAACTGCGTTTCTGTCTACCATTCCCCCCAGTGATGTCACCTATCTCCTACTCTATTCCTCCCCTTTTGTATCTCTTACACTACTCAGACCGTGCTCATTTGCTATGTGACTGTGGGTTTCAGTATCCTAACCCTCATTTACATGTGATTGCCTACTAATGCTTAGTTACATGTCTTAGACTCAGCTTCCCGCCTTAGCAACCACTACACGGTGGCCATGTTGGTTTTGGTCTGCTGGTCCCTGCATTGTCATTCCATGTATTGCATGAAACTCACATTTGTGGGTTTATAACCTTCTTTTTTATGGTTTTATACAGCGCAGCCCGTTTGCTGGGGCTGCGCTGGTTTAAACATCGGCGATTGCGAAAAAAATCATATTTTTAATATTTTTGCATCGGGTTATCTTGCCAATGGCCACATATTTGGCCATTGGCATGCTGCCTGACTCATATGCAACCTTTTTTTGGAGCTGACATCGCTCCGTTGTGGATTTTGCAGAAATGTACTCAGTTGTCAACTGAGTACATTTCTGCAGCTACAACGTCTCCTACACGGACTGGTTTCTGCTTCGTGGATCACCAATATACCTCATTTGCATACCTTTCGGATGCAAGTGAGGTATTTAGCATGTCCACGCCCAGTCCGTGTAAGAGACATTTTAGCTGGTCTCTTACACGGAGTTTAGGGCTGTTCCTGGATCGCGAGGCTTGCATGGAGTGTTGCACGTCTCTTACACTTCGTGCAAGCCTTCGTGAATCCTGCCCACAGTCTTTCTTAGCAAGTCTGCGTGAGATTCTCTACAGCTTTCTTTCTTCTTGATTTCCTTGGGCAGGAAAGATGTCCAAGTTCTATTTTTGTCTTCCTCAAGGTCTCTCATTACTATACAGTGCTTCATCCTGAACCACTGTTCAGGGCACATAATCCTCCTCCAAGCAGAGCCAATGTTTTTGAACCAGCTCAGCAAGCTCCTGCCTGGTGCCCTGCAGAGTTCTACAGCAGCAGAGAGACAAAAGAGACACTTTGAAGTGATTAAGTATAATTTTTCTGCATTTTCTTGATGCCTTTAGCTAATTTCGCCTAAAACGCTGATTTTTTTAGAGTTTCTGGGATTTAAAAAAGCTTGTTTCAGCTACATATTGTACTTAGTTTACTGCTTGCACTTTAACAAAGTTATTTTTGTGTTTAAATTACCTGTTTAACTGTTGTAGGCTACACACTCAAGTGTGATAGCCATTTCTGTGCATTTAAAGTATTTTTTTTATTGTATCTGCTTTATTTTCTGAAAAAAACAAAAAAAAAACTCCAAAAATTTACTTGTTTTTCCACCTTTCTAAGCTAGTATAGTCCAGTTTTCAGGTTAGTGCTGAATTCAGGGCTGTATTACAAGTTTCTGTGTTTGCCCATACTTTACTTGGATAGAAGGAAGTTTCTCTGTTCACCTGTGAGAGAGAGGTGCTTTGAGCAGCATATCTGTCCCTGGAGGAGCGGTTTCAGCCCAGAAATTAGTAGTTGTAGTCATTGGCCATTTTGGGCTAATTTCTATCTCTTTCATGGCCCTGCTATAAAACCCACATTAGCATGGTTTTGTGTGCTGGGCAGCGCCAGTTAGCTAGGGTATAACTATTCCTGGCTCCACAAAGTCTACTCTTCAATTTTTCACTTGGAACTAGACAAACTTTCAACTTAAGCACTCAAACCATTCACTTCTCAGCCCGGCACTTGCTCAAAACTCGTAGCAAGTACTAATAAGCCTTAGCTCTAGCCTCCCCCCCCATACTGTAGAGAAGGACAAGGCTCTCTATTCGACCTTACCAGACAATCAGTAAAACAGCTCACTGTACCCTATCCAGGCATATCCATAGGGCAGTTTCAGGTGTACTCTCCAGTCCAACTGGTGAATCTGGGCATTTTGAGGCAATGTTACAACTGCCTCATGTACACAGAAAACCCTCTCCTCCTACCACTAAACACTCATACATGCGAGAGATGCAATAATACAGCCAAACTGGAGGCTAAGCTCTCTCAACTCAAGACTGGACCAGACAGTCAAGAGGAGAAGGGAAATACTTGCATCACACCACCAGTCTTACATAGACCCATTAAACCAGTACTGGCAAAAAACACACATAAATACACGAAAACATACTTAGAGGCTCTAAATAAAAATCTGCAAAAGCAACAGAGACCTCCAAAGCAGACATCCAAGCAACCTGCACCCCCCCAACACAAACCATGAAACACATACTTCATAAAACCAATGTGCCACTCAATCACAGCCCTTAAGGCAAAATAACACACCCAACACACTAGTAATAGGTAACTCTATAGACAGGCACATTGACATCCCACTCACTAGGCTGAACAAGGAGAAGGTTACTGTTAGCTGCCTGTCAGGTGCCAGGATCCGCCACATAACATAAGCACTCAGGTCACTCCAGAATAAGTACAAATACGACTCTGTCATTGTCGATGTTGGTGTGAATGACCTGAGCTGTA
This sequence comes from Protopterus annectens, assembly GCF_019279795.1. NCBI lineage: Eukaryota > Metazoa > Chordata > Ceratodontiformes > Protopteridae > Protopterus > Protopterus annectens. The sequence continues at coordinate 91,870,674 of NC_056749.1, forward strand.
CCTCCCTGGACTACATGAAAATTGACATGGAAGAGCTCTCTGATCACATAACCCAGGCCGGTATGACCCTGACCCTGAGTAGTATCCTGCCCTCACCAAGAATGATACCACGGTATAAAGAAAACATTATCAATTTCAACAATTGGTTAAACTTCTGGTGTCATTCAAAGCGGATCCAGTGTCTGTCAGCCTGGGATGACATGTTCGACAAGCCACGTTGCTTCACTAGAGATGGCTTGCACCTGTCACTTTTAGGCTTTTGAATACTGGCCAAGGCTATTGCAACCCCCATAGTGCCTTTTTTAGGCAAGGCTCAAAAGGCAAATCCACCACTGTAAATAGCACAAGTAACAAAAAACTGAGGGTAATGCTACTCAATGCCAGAAGTCTAAACTTCAAAATACACACATTCGAGGCACTCCTCAGTATGGAGAAAATTGATATATGTGCAGTAACAGAAACCTGGTTTAAGGCTCCAGAGAGCACCCCAGCACTACCAGGCTACAACTCATACCATACATTTCGGCCACAAAACCTAGACAAAATTACAAAAGGCAGGGGCGTGTCCATATTCATCAAGGATACCCACACCTCCAGGTTAGTGGCACAGCACGATGCTTCAGAGATCATCCACATGCAACTAACAATGGGCAGAACTGCAATTCAAATTGTAGCTTGCTACAGATCACCCACCATGTCCCAGGACCCCCATTCTGCATTTCTGGAAACACTGTGAAACATAAAGATCCTACAAAACACTTTGATATCGGGAGATTTCAATTACCCAAACATTAATTGGAAGAACTACTCAAGTACTAACTCCCTTGCCCAACATTTTCTAGAATTTATAAACTCAGACACCCTGGATCAACTGGTCAACACCCCCACCAGAGGTGACAACATATTGGACCTGGTCATCACCAACATGGGCGAGCGGTGTTCCACATCGGAGGTCAACCCCTCACTGGTTAGATCTGACCATAAACTAATCACTCTGAATATCCACATTCTGCCCCCACCTCCAGTCAAAGAAACCACCGTGAAAAACTTTTGAAAAGCAAACTTCACGTTATTTAAGACCGAGGTGGAAAATTTCAAATTGCCCATGCTAAAGGATAACGCTGTCCAAGCTGTAAAATCCTTTACTAATGCACACTACAGGCACCTACAAGAATGCATGGATTGTGCTATCCCAAGCAAAACCAAGACTCACTCCTCCAAGAAAAATAAACCAGTCTGGTGGACCCCTGCCATAAACAAGCTATAAAATAGAAGGAGGAAACTAGTACAGAAAAGAGTAAAATTCTAAAAGGGGAAGACATCCCTGATCAGTATCAGCAAGAAACCACAATTCCTCATAAAATCATTCAAGGCTAGCTTCGAAAGAAAAATTGCCAAGGACTCCAAAGATAACCACAAGGCATTCTTTAGCTATGTCAAGAATCTAAGTGGTGATTCCCAGATCTGCTCGGAGTTATTGCAGAATGGCACAAAATACACTGAACTGACTGATGTCGCCAACATCCTGGCAGACAGGTTCAGTGCAAACTTCACCCCCTCTCACCCCCAAAAGGGCCCATAACCATACTAGAAGAATGTAGTGCCCCTGAAATCACAGGCACTCAGGTTAAAACAGCCCTCTCCAAAGCCAAAAACACAGCATCAATGGGACCGGACGGTGTCCCAGGCTGCGTCCTACATGAGCTCAAAGATGAACTAACCCTTCACCTAAACACACTGTTCAAACTCAGCCTCTCCACAGGCTATGTGCCCATAGAGTGGTGCACAGCAACTGTTATTCCGCTCCACAAAGGTGGAGTCAAAACAGACCCTGGTAACTATCACCCTATAAGCCTGACTAGCTTGGTCGGCAAGGCTATGGAGTGCATCATCATGGATCTCATTAGCAGAGGCATTGAGGTCCTCCAAACACTGGACCTTACCCAGTTCATCTAAACCTGGCGGACTTCTTTGAGACAGTTATCAAGGCTATAGATGAGGAAAAGGTGGTCCACACAGCCTACCTAGGCCTTGCAAAGACCTTTGACACCATTCCCCATTCTGATATTGTAGACAAGCCTGAACATAAACCCCTACATCACAAGATGGGTTGCCAATTGGCTCATGGACAGAACCCACATGGTAAGAGTTGCGTTAGCTATGTCTGACTCTAAATTGGTTACAAGTGGCATTCCCCAGGGCTCAGTCCTAGGAAACATCCTGTTCGGCATATACTTCTCACAGGTACAGCAAGCACAGGAGGACTATAGCTGACCAAGTTTGCAGACAGCTGCAAACTAGGGACTATAATAGACTCTCTAGCTGACACAGACATCCTCCAAAAGGGTCTCACTGAGACAGATACCTGGTGTCAAAACCATGGCCTCAAGCTAAATGCCAAAAGTGCATAGTCATCCCCTTTGGAAAAAGTACCCACACTACCACATAGGTGGTAGCCCCTAAACTAGGAAGACGAAATAAGGGATCTGGGGACCCAAGTAGATAGTAATCTCTCCTTTGATAATCACATTGCCAAAGTGGTTAGAAAATCCTTCTATGTGGCACACCTAATCACAAAGGGTTTGCATCCATATCGAAGAGGTCATTGGGCCCCCACGCATCACTCATCAGACCCATCATAGAGTACAACGCCCCATTTGGGATGTACCTTACAAGACACCTGCAACAGCTGCAAAGACCACAGAAGTACCTCACCAAGAGGATCACTGGCCTCAAACAGATAACCTATGCAGCTCGACTAAAGAAACTCCCGCTCTACTTGGTTGCATACTGCCTACTCAGAGGTGATCTCTGCCTGACATATAAGGCCATGTCCAACCCAGAATTGATGGACATGCTCCACCTAAAGAAAACCATATCCTTCCAGTCCAACTGGTGAATCTGGGCATTTTGAGGCAATGTTACAACTGCCTCATGTACACAGAAAACCCTCTCCTCCTACCACTAAACACTCATACATGCGAGAGATGCAATAATACAGCCAAACTGGAGGCTAAGCTCTCTCAACTCAAGACTGGACCAGACAGTCAAGAGGAGAAGGGAAATACTTGCATCACACCACCAGTCTTACATAGACCCATTAAACCAGTACTGGCAAAAAACACACATAAATACACGAAAACATACTTAGAGGCTCTAAATAAAAATCTGCAAAAGCAACAGAGACCTCCAAAGCAGACATCCAAGCAACCTGCACCCCAACACAAACCATGAAACACATACTTCATAAAACCAATGTGCCACTCAATCACAGCCCTTAAGGCAAAATAACACACCCAACACACTAGTAATAGGTAACTCTATAGACAGGCACATTGACATCCCACTCACTAGGCTGAACAAGGAGAAGGTTACTGTTAGCTGCCTGTCAGGTGCCAGGATCCGCCACATAACATAAGCACTCAGGTCACTCCAGAATAAGTACAAATACGACTCTGTCATTGTCGATGTTGGTGTGAATGACCTGAGCTGTACCTCCCTGGACTACATGAAAATTGACATGGAAGAGCTCTCTGATCACATAACCCAGGCCGGTATGACCTGACCCTGAGTAGTATCCTGCCCTCACCAAGAATGATACCACGGTATAAAGAAAACATTATCAATTTCAACAATTGGTTAAACTTGGTGTCATTCAAAGCGGATCCAGTGTCTGTCAGCCTGGGATGACATGTTCGACAAGCCGTTGCTTCACTAGAGATGGCTTGCACCTGTCACTTTAGGCTTTTGAATACTGGCCAAGGCTATTGCAACCCCATAGTGCCTTTTTAGGCAAGGCTCAAAAGGCAAATCCACCACTGTAAATAGCACAAGTAACAAAAACTGAGGGTAATGCTACTCAATGCCAGAAGTCTAAACTTCAAAATACACACATTCGAGGCACTCCTCAGTATGGAGAAAATTGATATATGTGCAGTAACAGAAACCTGGTTTAAGGCTCCAGAGAGCACCCCAGCACTACCAGGCTACAACTCATACCATACATTTCGGCCACAAAACCTAGACAAAATTACAAAAGGCAGGGGCGTGTCCATATTCATCAAGGATACCCACACCTCCAGGTTAGTGGCACAGCACGATGCTTCAGAGATCATCCACATGCAACTAACAATGGGCAGAACTGCAATTCAAATTGTAGCTTGCTACAGATCACCCACCATGTCCCAGGACCCCCATTCTGCATTTCTGGAAACACTGTGAAACATAAAGATCCTACAAAACACTTTGATATCGGGAGATTTCAATTACCCAAACATTAATTGGAAGAACTACTCAAGTACTAACTCCCTTGCCCAACATTTTCTAGAATTTATAAACTCAGACACCCTGGATCAACTGGTCAACACCCCCACCAGAGGTGACAACATATTGGACCTGGTCATCACCAACATGGGCGAGCGGTGTTCCACATCGGAGGTCAACCCCTCACTGGTTAGATCTGACCATAAACTAATCACTCTGAATATCCACATTCTGCCCCCACCTCCAGTCAAAGAAACCACCGTGAAAAACTTTTGAAAAGCAAACTTCACGTTATTTAAGACCGAGGTGGAAAATTTCAAATTGCCCATGCTAAAGGATAACGCTGTCCAAGCTGTAAAATCCTTTACTAATGCACACTACAGGCACCTACAAGAATGCATGGATTGTGCTATCCCAAGCAAAACATAGACTCACTCCTCCAAGAAAATAAACCAGTCTGGTGGACCCTGCCATAAACAAGCTATAAAATAGAAGGAGGAAACTAGTACAGAAAAGAGTAAAATTCTAAAGGGAAGACATCCCTGATCAGTATCAGCAAGAAACCACAATTCCTCATAAAATCATTCAAGGCTAGCTTCGAAGAAAATTGCCAAGGACTCCAAAGATAACCACAAGGCATTCTTTAGCTATGTCAAGAATCTAAGTGGTGATTCCCAGATCTGCTCGGAGTTATTGCAGAATGGCACAAAATACACTGAACTGACTGATGCCAACATCCTGGCAGACAGGTTCAGTGCAAACTTCACCCCTCTCACCCCAAAGGGCCCATAACCATACTAGAAGAATGTAGTGCCCTGAAATCACAGGCACTCAGGTTAAAACAGCCCTCTCCAAAGCCAAAAACACAGCATCAATGGGACCGGACGGTGTCCCAGGCTGCGTCCTACATGAGCTCAAAGATGAACTAACCCTTCACCTAAACACACTGTTCAAACTCAGCCTCTCCACAGGCTATGTGCCCATAGAGTGGTGCACAGCAACTGTTATTCCGCTCCACAAAGGTGGAGTCAAAACAGACCCTGGTAACTATCACCCTATAAGCCTGACTAGCTTGGTCGGCAAGGCTATGGAGTGCATCATCATGGATCTCATTAGCAGAGGCATTGAGGTCCTCCAAACACTGGACCTTACCCAGTTCATCTAAACCTGGCGGACTTCTTTGAGACAGTTATCAAGGCTATAGATGAGGAAAAGGTGGTCCACACAGCCTACCTAGGCCTTGCAAAGACCTTTGACACCATTCCCCATTCTGATATTGTAGACAAGCCTGAACATAAACCCCTACATCACAAGATGGGTTGCCAATTGGCTCATGGACAGAACCCACATGGTAAGAGTTGCGTTAGCTATGTCTGACTCTAAATTGGTTACAAGTGGCATTCCCCAGGGCTCAGTCCTAGGAAACATCCTGTTCGGCATATACTTCTCACAGGTACAGCAAGCACAGGAGGACTATAGCTGACCAAGTTTGCAGACAGCTGCAAACTAGGGACTATAATAGACTCTCTAGCTGACACAGACATCCTCCAAAAGGGTCTCACTGAGACAGATACCTGGTGTCAAAACCATGGCCTCAAGCTAAATGCCAAAAAGTGCATAGTCATCCCCTTTGGAAAAAAGTACCCACAAACTACCACATAGGTGGTAGCCCCCTAAATACGGAAGACGAAATAAGGGATCTGGGGACCCAAGTAGATAGTAATCTCTCCTTTGATAATCACATTGCCAAAGTGGTTAGAAAATCCTTCTATGTGGCACACCTAATCACAAAAGGGTTTGCATCCATATCGAAAGAGGTCATTGGGCCCCTCTACGCATCACTCATCAGACCCATCATAGAGTACAACGCCCCATTTGGGATGTACCTTACAAGACACCTGCAACAGCTGCAAAGACCACAGAAGTACCTCACCAAGAGGATCACTGGCCTCAAACAGATAACCTATGCAGCTCGACTAAAGAAACTCCCGCTCTACTTGGTTGCATACTGCCTACTCAGAGGTGATCTCTGCCTGACATATAAGGCCATGTCCAACCCAGAATTGATGGACATGCTCCACCTAAAGAAAACCATATCCCTTCAAGCTACACAGTCTAGGGATCTAAACCTCACACCAACAATAAATAGGATGTGCTGGAGGGATAGATTCCTGTCCCAGAGACTTCCCATGCTCTGGAACAAGATTCCAGTCTACATTAGGCAGAGCTCCTCACTAACACTCTTCAAGAGAAACCTTGATGAGTGGATGGGAAACAGAAAGTTTACCCCAGGGATCACTTCAGTGGCTCTGCTGGACAGAGGCACAGGGAACTAATCTAAGGGGGCAGCAAAAGCCAACACATTCTGGCTAGGCTTATAAATGCCTTTGGGCAGATAGCCTAGTACCTACCTATGAACCTATGAACCTATGAACTAGCATATTTCAGTACTCCTTTTTAAACAGCACTGCCTGGCTTCTTTAACCAACAAACTTGTGAGAATGTATTCTAATGAATGATGCAAGGTTCCTACCTTTATTAAAGGAATAGATCTATTTAAAGTGACAATATAATTATAAAAAAAAAATACTGCAACACTTTTAATGCTTGTATTCACACCATCATTTTGTATATGTATATATATGTATGTATGTATATACGTAAGAAGATCAACTGTAGCAAAATCTGATGGCACTAACATTGACATGCTAATGCTGACAACACAAAGTCAACACTGTTTTGTGCATGGTTAAGGATTAACTTTGGAGCAAGCAAATTTAAATACATTTGGTATGAAGGAGGGCTGTGTCACTTACACCCTATGATAATCATTTATTCTAACTCTGAGACTGCACAATCCCTGGGGAAAGGGCATATTACCCAGTTCCAGGGATGTTTGAGCTTAAACCACTCTCAAGCTTCTATTCTTTTGCCCAAAGTGTGTGGCAAAACAGGGGTCAACATTAGTTAGAAGGTTTGCTCATTCTAACTAAGCACACATACACACACATGTATGTATAAGGATATAGTTTAGAAACAGAAATACAGAGAGATAAATTTACAGGCTGATATTGAGATACTGATATATACATAGAGGTAGATAGATAATGTATATACAGTGTTGTGTAAATATATACCTCCACATATGAAAAGCTGTGTGTGTGTGTGTGTGTGTGTGTGTGTGTGTGTGTGTGTGTGTGTGTGTGTGTGTGTGTGTGTGTGTGTGTGTGTGTGCGCGTGTGTGTCTGCATATATGCATTTCTTCAGATGTTTGTAACATATCTGCACTATTAGTCCTTTTTCAGCCATAGTCCTTGTTAGTTACTGGTTTTGTGCAATAGTCCTTAGCTGTTTACAACCTGTTTTTGAACTGCTTCATGTTGATGTGTGATTCCCACCTATGTGCTGCACCTGTGTATTACATTGCATACTATTTTGTTTATATGTTATTGTGGCAAGTTAACAAATGTTGATTTTTTTTTTATTTCTTTCTCTCTCTCTAGATATATATATATGAAATGGGTGTGTATTCATGCAATATTTATTTATTTATATATGCAATTATTTACATATTTGCAAACACATAAGTACAGAAAGGCATTTTCCTAACAATGAGAATTAAGACTTGGGGCAGGAATGCGGAGTCAATACATCTTACATGACTTGCTAAAATCATGTACGCATCATGATTGCTTGCCAATATGTATTCACTTACATAATGTGTAGAGCTGTGCAAGCATGGTAAACATCATGGCATGCTAATTACTCCATCAGCAGCTGAACTGTAAGGCAATCAATCAATTCAAGATGGCAGAGCTATTCAACCAGTGATAAAGCAATCTTGTACACTTTTGTTTTTTACATATATTTTATATATATATATATATATATATATATATATATATATTTTTTTTTTTATATATTTTTCATATTTTTTATACATATTTCTAAGTTGCTGTATTTATATATTTGTTCATATGTTTTCAGCATATAGTATTAAATTGTAGTTTTAATATGTTATAGCCTTTACATATCTTTATACATATATATATATACAATAGGCTTTGATTGAATGACGTGTATATATATGCATATTTTTATTATCTTTGCTATTAGTGAGAAAGCATTTCATTTGAATATGCTACTTCGCTGTTAACTGATTAATTAATTGCAGGATATGATGTCATTTCAAAGAGTATATATGTATTGGGTGTTTTAAATAGTTTAGTATTTTGGCTTGAAGAAGCCCATCGGGTGAAAGCGCTTGCCATTTTTGTCTGTTTGCTAAATTAAACACTGACGTTTTAAATCCATGAGGTGAAGACTGAGTTTTTGATGGTGAAGTGAAAACTGCCTGCTTTGTGATTTGCGAGTGCTATGAAGCTCTGTTGATGTGGATTATTTTAGTCTGCCAATTCATACTCCTGTGTTTAACTCTTACATTTGTTTTTATCTTGTACAGGAGTTCTGATTTTTTGGTAGCAGTTGTTGATTTTTTACTTATTACTAATCTTGTACACTTACTGTAGCCTTCTGTCTTGTATTCCAAAACCTACTGGAATATAACCACAGAAACTACACTTGATGGAAAGAATGGTAGGAGCTGCTACTGCTCTTCTGCATATGCCTGTGCATTAAGCTCAACTCTATGCTGATGATGATGATTATAGACCTTCGGCAAAGAGGAGAAGGGTATTTAGACCCCATTTAACCTTTCATGGTCTTTGTGAGGTGGAAATAGTAGACTGCTATTGGGTAGATAGAGACACACTCCAGGAACTGTCATCCTCACCTGACAGCAATGCCAAGCCTAGAGGAACCAATACCTGTGGAGAACAAGGTATGTGTAGCACTTAGAATGTTAGCTACAGCAAACCACAGAGGACATGCTGGGGGTGTCACAGGCATTAGGAATCAGGATCCTACACCAGTTCCTGATTGCTATGCTACAGCATGCCAGTGATCATACATATTTCCCCCCTATCACCAAGGACACAGCTAGAAATTTGGAGGAGTTATACCCCATAGTACACTTTCCTGAAGTCATAGGTGCCATAGACTGTATGCACATTGAGATCAAAGCACCAACCTGGGAACAGGGAAGGGTCTACTTAAACAGAAAAGGGTTCCACTCCATTAACTGCCAGATTGTGTTCAATGCTTAGGGAATCATCCTCAATGTGTGTGCTGGCAACCCCAGCAGTTATTATGACTCACATTTCTGGCACACCTCACAGCTCTACCAGAGGTTTTCTAGGGGTGAAGTGCCACAAGGCCATTTACTTGGAGATGCAGGGTATGCCACCCACCAGAAATACACACACACCCACAGAGGAATGCTATAATGAGACATATGTTCAAACAAGAAATATCATAGAACTTGTGTTTAGGCTGTAGCAATTGCAGTTTTGGTGCCAATATACAAAGGGGGGGGGGGGAGGCTCTGCATTACAATCCTATTACTTGTGCTGAAATTTTCACAGTCTGTGCTACCCTACACAATACAGCCTTGCAAAAACAACTGCAGCAGGAACACCAAGGGCTAGGAGCAAATGTTCCACCATCATTGGCAAGGACACCACATCCACAGCAGCTAGGTAGATGGTGGGTAGATGTAGATGTGCACAATATGCCCTCATCCTGGCCTACAGGCAATGTATAGCACACATGCTGACCACCTAAGGGTTACACCTTTCATCCTATGCACATACATACAGTAAATTGATGCCAGGCAATGCTCACAGCCTTTACTTCCTCATGTGATGGCTGTGTACAATTAGCATCAGACAGAGTCAGCCCTGAATGACCACAGTTGTAACTGCAGGACTATCAAGGTAAGTGTTAAACCTGTAATAGAAAAATAAATGTGTTAGAGCATGAATGAATGGCAGATACCTGCCTAAATGATACTTGAAAATGTAGCTAAGTGAGAATGTGTGTAAGTTGTACAACAATGCCATCAATGTCTGACATAACTGATATCTATAACATATACTTATGCAATTTAGCAAATGACATCACCCATGCAAATGAAATACCCAGTATAGAAAACACATTTCACAAGGTTTATTTAACCCTACACTCTCACAAGTGCACCAATATCCATGATTGACAACAATCCCTTCTCCCTCCCACTTTCCTAGCTACTCGGTTGACTTTCAGTGTAGATGCAGCCCTCTACCTCTGAGCACTCTGAAGATGCAAATAAGGTGTGAACTCTTTAGAATTGTTGAATACCAAAAATTTGACTTCATGTAGCACAGGTACAGGTAAATGTAGTGTAGCCTCTACACCACTGTTAGGTGTTAATAGCTGCAACTGTGTATGGTTACTCTGACTGAAGCAAAACTAGAGGGTATGTCAGCGAAGATACATTTGCAAAGTGTGGAACTAACTGCAATGAGCTTTTAAACAAAACCAAGCACCCCACATGAACATTTACTTACCATAATAGCACAATTTCCTGCCTTTGCTGAAAACTGTTGTTGACTGCCATGTATGTGTGTCACACCATGAAAGATAAATGAGAGAATATGCACTAGAGATTGCTTGTCTGGTAGTAAGCAGATATAAGGGAATGACTTCCAGAATAAAAAAGAGAAGGCAGAGCCGCAGTTTTGAAAGCTTATTCATAAATAATGTGTGCTCACTTATTCTACTAAATATGTTATGTACACATTTACAATCAACTGAGAATGTTCAGTGGTATGAATTGTTTATTACTGGGTATGAAATGTTAATTGCTTGTTTCACATTATTTTATTGCTATGGCTATGACAAAGAGAGATAACACGCTACAATTGTGTTGTGTAATTGCAACAGTCTGATGGTTCAAACCCAAAGCTGTCTAATTGTTTATCCTTTGACCTTTGTTTCCTGTTTTTATCCTTTTTTTCTTTTTCCATGTGTGCAGCATGTGGCATAGCACAAATACTGTTAGTTGCTTAAAACTGAAAATCTAATTTCAGTTATCTTCTAGAGCACAAACACACTTAATGGGATTGTGAGGCTGTCAGCAATATGGATGGACATGACTGCAGAAGTTACACATACTGCTTGTCTCTGTGGTACAAGTTGTAACTATGTTAAGTTAAAGAAGAGACAATATAGGTAAAGTAGGGTTGGAGTCCTCTAGTAGTTATTTTTTACTAAGAAAGGGTCATAATGAATATTTACAAAAATAATATATGTCATCTATTGCCTTTTCCATTTGCGAGTTGCCTACCTATGTGCAAACTGGTTTCACTACTTAAGGAAAGAAGTGAAAAATTTAATTTGTTTTGCCTACCTTCCTTCATAAAAACAGGTTCACTGGTGATGCATGGCTGTCAGCACTCTGGACAGTACTGATTTTGGAAAATACACCTGCTGCCTAGTTTTCCCTCTTGCACCAGCTGTAACTGGAAAGAGTTTATGATTATAACACAGATGAGCCAGGGTTCTAATCCAGGGTCTATAATACGCTGTTGAAAGGACTGTTCATTGAACACCCTTTAATCGACACATAAATACCGAAAGACCAAAATTTCAAACGGCCAAATAAGCAATGTTTTTCCCATGGAAAAAAATTGCTTGGCCAACAAAAAATAAAACTAATCATCAAACCCTATGAAGTGAGGGGCTTTGCCCCCTGTACCCCCCAATGTGAGGGCTGTATCCCCCACACCCCCTAACTAAATATACCAACTCAGAGATTGCACTACAGTGGAGGAAAGGCCAAATTCCCGATAACAGCCAAGCGATTTATTTTTCTCCTGGGAAAAAATTCACTTACTTGGCTGTTCAAAGTTTTGGTAGTTTGACATTTACACGTCGATCAAAGGGCATTCAGTTAACAGCCTTTTCAACAAAGTAGATGGGACCCCTAATCTAGTGCACTAAAGTTTGTAGTAAGAGTGTCCCGCTGTAAGTTTTCAGAAAACTGTGATTAAAAAAGTAATACTACAAAACAATAGCCATGTACAGCAGGCTGATTGAGGATACACATACTTTTGTAGGTATCATATGTATTATCTATTTAACTGGTTTATTATGACAATGATGATTATATACTAAAAGTGCATATCTTTATTGGATACAATAGTTTACTGATAATCATCTACACCCCTACAATAACCCAAGTATAATTGTAAAACAGAATGCATTGTGAGGTAGGTACCACAAATCACAAATCTATAACTAAAGTAATACAGATCTATCCATTTTCAGTATATTGTCAGACATTAGTCCTGCATCACACCTGAGCATTGATAAGCCAGGACCTTGTGATGTCACACGCATACAGGCTTAAAATAAGTATAGCACCAGATACTCTTCAAACAGTTTACCTGTTATGAGTATGAATGGCAAACACTTCTTCTATGACATTTAGGAATCAGCTGTCTGGAAATGGATGCATTTGCTTTTTTTATATAGGTTTGAATCTCAGATTGTACAAATTACTTTTAACAGTGTGTAAGTCTACACAAAACATGTGTGGAGTCATCCCATTTATCCCTCCAAAGTCACAGCTTAAAAGCCAAGTAATTTAGCATTTCAGTATTGAGCATTGGACAAAGGGTGACCAGGTATAGCAGCATGCATGACATAAATCAATGTCAAATGTTACATCATCATTGCTGTTTCATAAACCCCCTTCCTCTTGTTATGGCAATGTTTCTCTTTGCTTACCATCATGCAGATTAAGTTGGCATGGTTGTATAAGTTTGCCCACTGGTCATAAAATGCAATATCACAAATTGGAGGAAAACACTTGTACTGTTATTGGAGGACTTTTGTAGACATGGCAAGAGATGGAAGGATGGTGCCAAATTCATGGAAAAGAGGTGGGGTGTGGTGGAGTAATAAACATTTGTTGCACTCCTTATGAAGTGCTACAGCTGTAAGCTGCTGCAGGGGGACTTTATCAGGTCTCAGTATAAGGCTAAGGCTAGGAACAGCCTAGCCAAGGCTGTCTCCAGTGTGACTGGTATACCACACTGGGGAGCAGTGTAGGCACCATTACAGTGACCTGAAATGGCACAAGCAGGCACAATTTGATCAGTGGCTGGATGAGTTTAGAACTGTTGACATCCCACATCTGTGCAAGTATACAGATAAAGAAACTTAAAAAGATATGGAATGTTGTAGATAGGCAAGACTGGTATGCAAAATGTTTTCATGTCTCTTTTTCCTCTCATTCTTTATTTTACAGCTGCACAGGAAATGTCAGCAAACAGCTAGGCACATGCTAAGAGATTGGAGAGACTCAGAGAGGCAAAGAGTATGTATGCAGCACCACTGAATACGATTGTATTAAATTTATTGTTATTCTATAGACTAGTAGAAACTTAAGCATGCAGATCTTATCTATGACAGCAAGCATGAATGCTTTCTTCTGTAGCTGTTTGTAATTGTATTAAGCAAGCATAAAACTGTATTCAAATTATGCGGGTTCAATTCCCACAACTAACCTATATATTCACATTCAACAAATATCATTTTTAAATTATAATTACAGCAATATTAGCTTTAATGTAATGTTGTTAAGTAAGTTAATATATATTGGGCAGGATTCACGAAGCCTCCGTGTAAGAGTTATAACTCATACACGGAGGCTGCAGTTAAACGGAGTGATGTCAGCATGCTCTGCATATTAATGAGAGCATGCTGAATCACACTGAAGGCCAACACGGTCCATGTAAGACAGTAGGGGGCGTGTCCCTAGGCCAAGCCCTGTAAGCAGGCACGCCCCCAGAAGAGGAAAAGTACCCAAAGGAAACACCCACGACAGAGTCCACGGAAATGTGAATAAACAGAACACAACACATGCCTCCACAGACTATGAACAGAAAATAAATATAAATGAACAAGTTATAATTTTTTTTTAAATTGTAAAGATGTTTAACCGTGAGTGCGCTCGTTTGCGCGGGCGTGCCCGTAGCGCAGCTACAGTTAGCAGTCAGTGGGAAAGCATATAAAAACTAAATATGCAAAATAAACCAGGAAGCAATAGCATAGCGGTAGAGATGCTGGCTGCAGAGCAGGCATTCATGGTTCGAGCCCCCACAACACCAATTTTTTTTTTTGCAAAATAAGCAGGAAAATGTAGACATAAAACCACAACTTATGTAAAATGTAATGAAATAGCCCATTCATATTGAAGAAATGTGAGGTAACAAAAGAATAAAACATTCCAGATGTGCCCATAGATGAGCTACAGTTTAACAGGGTGAGTGCATCTGCCCGTAGATGAGCAGTGGTTTAACTGGTGCAAAATGAGTGCCCGTAGCTGAGCAGTGGTTTAACACGCTATATCTATGTGCCCCCAATTGAGCTGAGTGTAATATGCGTGCCGATAGCCAAATGAGACTTAAAGCAGTGTACCCCGTTTGCGCGGAGCTGCGCACCGCGCAAACAAGCTAACCGACGGGCAACGTTGAGCAAGCCGTATCAAAACTGCCTTTACACAGACACACCCCTCAGCATGTCTAGACAGTCATGAAAAATAAAAAGCAGTGGCCAGGTTCGAACCCAGGATACTATACACCATAGTCAAGGTACAGAACCACTAAGCCATGACAGCAGTACCTAGCAATGCAATAATAGCTAATATATAGGAATGAATACAAACTACAGAATGACAATGCAGGTTTACTGAAGTTGATACAATTCCAAAATGGCCAATCACAGATATGTGCGGGAAAAACGGACTATATGAGCCCCATAGGCGGGAATACACAGCATAAACGATTGTAGAACAGACCTGCAGGCAGAATGTCAGGAGTAGGAGAGGGTAGTCGCTTTCGAGCACAGAGGTGGGGTGTTGAGGAGTCCAGGTACATGGCCTGGCTCCTAGTCCACAATCATGAGGCCCAACTCATGCAGGGCCAGGTCCTCTGGGGAGCATACAGGGCTGAGGCGTGGGACCGGTTGGCTCATGATCTCACCAGTGCCACAGGGATTCCAAGGACTGGTGAGCAGGTCTGTCACCACCATGCGGACCTGAAGAGACGCAAGCAGGACCAACTGAACCTTTGGATCCAGGAGGCCCGGCAAACACCCAACGCCCCACTACTGAGTAAGTAACATTTAATTATGTATGTAAAAAATTAAACTAGCTGATATTATGGAGATGTGTATTCCAATATTACTTCATTTATATTACAGCAGCAGGTGTCCGTTCTGCGAACCACAGAGCCTATGGCGATAGGCTGGTGCGGTTGCGCCACTAGGCAGGTCAGTAATCCACTACCAGTAACTGTAAAGAAATATAAAAGTATGACAGTCAGCAAAAGAGTGCAGTGTAGTCAGTAAGGAATAAAATCTGCAAGTAACAGTGTAAAAGTGTATGCAAGTATTGCTTGATTACAAGAGTTTTCAGCCTGTAAGTGTAACCTAAACATGAAACTGTCCGACATATATTCTGAAATAAAAATGCCCTGCCTGTAAGAAAATAGTACACAACCTGCAGCAGGCTAAAAAGTATAGCTGCAGAAGATGATGAAATCACATGTGTGAAATATATCCCTGTGGAAATACTGAAACATGACAGAAGTGAGACTGCTGGAAAGGATTGTAATAACTACTGGTAAAACATGTCAATAAAGCCTAGAAGTACAATCCTGAATAGTAAAATGAAAGCAAGTGAGAGAGTGTGAGAAAGTGTCATGAATCCAGCAATACAGTAGTAATAACCCCTGAATAAAGTATACTGCAGGCAAGACAGAATGAAATGCATGTGAGATTCAAAACCAAACAGCGAAATATGTTCAAAGTGTTGCTGCATGTGGAATGTGTATCCCAAAATCTGGATATGTTGCTCTCAGTCTGAAATACGCAGATAGGATGATTGTCTGATATACCAAACATCCACACTTGTCTACAGTTATATAAAGCAAAAGTAGCAAGATGATGTAGCTGAACAAAGCTAGATATGAATGTGTATGAAGAACACTAAAATGTATATTGATGTTGCAGTAACAGTCCTATCAGCAAGGTGAAATAGTTATCATATAGGAAACTGTAGTTAGAACAGTAGTGTGTATATAACTGTAGCTATTAGAAATGTACAGCATATGTATTGTTATTTGAAGGTGTTAATATTACTTTCTTTACCCCACCCTATAACCACATATAACCCATTCCACGTGAAAATGGTATGTGCAATCACAATTAACACCCCTGGACGTTTGTCCTGTTGGGTCATATATATTTGCATGTCCGTTGATGCATCTGCCCTGTTCATACATCCACACCTGATGGCCCGTTGCCATCAATTAACCCTGCATGTTGTTGGACTGTGTATTTCTGTTCAAATTATGCATGTGTTATGCACGCTGTTCAATGGTGTGAATATCTGGGTGTTTGGTTAATGGGAATACTAATGCATGCTGTTACAACTAATTGTGAATGGTATTATATGTCACTAACCCAAACTGTCATGACATAATGCAAAACATAGGACAACAGGGAAGGCGGGTTCCAGCGGACCCACCTCTCCCACCTCAGCTGGCGAGTGCACCTGGCACTAGTGCCGAGTCCGGACCCTCCTCTGGTGGCCCTGTGCCACCTGCGGGTTGAAGCGCTGCAGGGGATGGGGCTTGCCCCCCCTCTGCAAGTGTGGCCGGAGGAGATCCACCACTCACCCTCCGTAGCGTCCAGACTGTGGTGCGTAGGGAGATTCGGGACTCTGTCCTTGAGCCCCTACGCCAGCTCGAGGCACGGGTGGCGCAACTAATGGGCATGCCTGTTGCCCCGCCTACACAGCCCCCAGCACAGCCCCGTCCTGGGCAGTGAAGGAACAGTGGCAACTGCCTATGGGTGGGGATATCAGTTCTACTGTTGCCATCTGTGGGCTTATGGGCTCTGGATATCCGAACCTCTGTCCCCGTCAATTGTGTAACCCCCCCACATGTGTCATACACTGCCCCTGTATGCGTCTTGTTTGTCTTGTCTGTTTACCTACCCAACCTACCTCCCCAGCTGAACCGACTTCCTTCACCTGACATACCACTCCTACCTGAAAAAAAACAAAAAAGGGCACTCTGTACCCACAAAAATTACGCCCCATACATAGCTGCCCATTCCGCACACATGTCCGCTGGACATGGAACCTATCAATTACAATTGGCTGTACAACAAGTATTATTGTTGTCCTGACACCTCTTTCAGGGGTGGAAGGTTTCAAATGTCACACCAAATTACATACATATGCACAGCTGTTGCTGATGAAGAAATGGGCAGCTATGGGCCTTACCTACATCCCCCCTGCACATCCCAAGCTTGTTTCCCTACTGTCTTACCCTCATTGTGACCCCTTTTTCACCACTTTCCTGTCTCCCCATTTTCTTTCTTTCAAAGAAAATAGCTGAAAGTGCGCCAGAGTAAGCACTGTTAAGCGGTTGTAACCGGGTGTGCGCGTAGCTAACCGCCAGTGCGCATGCGTGAGCTCCGCGCAAACCAGCGCTATCCCGGTTACAACTGCTTAAAAGTGCCTTAGTCACTGTGATTGACAGGTCCTGTACTCAGTTCAAAAGAAAAATAAACTCCCACTGTCAGTCCCAAACCCAGGACCTTGGAAACACTAGTCTGTACAACCTACCACTAAGCCATGACTCTTATACAAAAACATTGTGCTAAAATAAATATTACATGTAAAAGTAGGGATGAATGTAAAGGGAATATAGATGTGTAGTACACAAAGCATGTCATTTAAAATAAATGTCAAAACTACTGGATTTCCATAATAGTAGTGTGTGAAAAGAAACAGCCATGCTAGTTGGCAGCCTGTAGATAATAAGGTCAGTTAAAGTACATAGATATATGTATGCATATGTACATATATATATATATATATATATATATATATATATATATATAAATATATCTATATATAGTTGTAGGAGTCAACGTGCATACACACTTGCTACAGGGAACATGAGAGAGGAATGGAGAATTGTGAATATACAACACAGCCTGAAGCATGAGAGAGATACTAACCTTTACAGTCACAGAACACTGTCCACAGCATACCAGCATGGTCCCCGCCCTCACAATCTGAAAAGGCAACGCCTATCCCACATACCCTTTTATAGCACTGACCTGAAATCACAGTGAGAACTGCAATCAGTACACAACCGGCTGTATGCAATTAGCAAATGCTGGCTTACAATTGGTGCAGAGGCCATCACATGGACCTATGCAGATACCTACAAAAGCATCCAGTGCTAACACTCCCCACATGCAATACATTCATTGCATTGTCTGTAAGCAGACAGAGGGAGAGCGAGAAGTGAGAGAGAGAGAGAGAGAGAGAGAGAGAGAGCAAAAAAAAAAAAAAACCAGACACTGCGACTCTTTGTAACCTGAAGCTGTCAGCACTGACAGTAGCAGCAGCAAGCAGAAGCTGTGGTAACGCTACCAGCTGCGACAAACAGAGGTAATGCAAAGTAGCAGGTTAATAGTGTGCATACTGTGAACCCTCCAAATGTGTCATAGGTCTGTATCCATAGGTATGTCCATGTGATATGTTGTGTGTACGTAGTTCCACCAAAAGGGGATGACCATACATCACATGTCAAGCAGTCATAGGCCAGGATCCTGGCAGCATGTGTCTGTGCGTTGGCCCAGCAATGGCTGTAGTGACTGCTTTGAAATGTCATCCAGGCTCAAAAGTCAGGATCAGCCCATCCCAAAGGCACACTGGCTGAGAACAAGTGTCTGCAGGTACCTGATGTCACTGCATATGCATCCCATACTGCAAAATTCCATAGCATAGCAGACCAGGCCCGTTATGCATATGATGTGGTAATTCCCAGGATCAGTCGAGGTGCCCCCTTAGTGTTGTGGGACCACTGTTGCTGTATGCCACTGTCCAGGTACATATCCTGTAGCACGGCAAAGATAAACTATCAGTGTTACATGCGGTGGTATGTCCTCTCAGAGTGGCGGTAGCACACATCCACGGGGACCACGAGGTCACAGTGATGCTGTGTGTTCTCCTCTGCTGAGGGCGGCCCTCACCAGGACATGTGCGATGATAGGGAGGTTACATCCAGCTGGGATAAATATTTCAAAGGTGGGGGAGAAGGAGGGGGGATACGTGCACCGAACATGTCTGCAGGAATGTTGCCAATATGCGTGTGTTTGGTGAATGTTAAGTAGGTGTGGATTAACACAGAGCATATCTGAGGCATGTGGTCCATATGTGTAACATAACTGAAGAAGGCCTTGTGGTCATCCATAGTGTTTGTGTCCATTTCCCTCCCAGAGTAGGCCGTGGCTGTTGTTATGACGGACTGTAGCATAGTACCAGTGCTGACCACAGATGCCTACCCTTAATGTGAATGTGCTCTGTCCTGCAGTAGCCTCCTGCTATTGTTATACAATCTGCCTCTGTCTGGGGTCCACCGGACAGGATGCCTAACCTTTGTGCATAGGGTCTGGGTCAGACATGTGTGTGCAAGTGTCATGCAATCCGCGGCATGTCCGTGGTAAGCATTTGCAAAGGGGTCAGCAGTGTGGCTTGTGGCTTCCACTGGCCCAGTGTGCTGCATGGATACCATCTTAGTCCCAGCAAGTGAATAACTGTCTAACCACATACATATCAAAGTAGTCTACTGTGCTGGTGGTGGTGGTGGGATATGTATATCCAGGCTGAGTAACTTCTGTCCACATCACAGTAGTGGACGGTGTCCCACATACAGTACCTTGGGATGAACCCCCAGAGTGAGGTTGTGCATTGCACCTGTCAGTGTGTGCTGACCGATGGGGCATGCAACTACGTTGTGTGGAATGTGGCAGGTATTGTTGCACAGGTGTTGGCTGAGCACTGATATCTGGCCATGTACCTGTGTATCCACCACGACACACACACATGCAACATATGGGAGTAGTAGTATATCACTACACATGAGTATCATGTATAGTATGTGTGCCATATATTGCTGACATGGTCTGCTGATATCCTGTCTGTGTTCTCTTCCAGGGAGATGGCACGACAGCGTAACCCCGCCTACTCTGTGGCAGAAAATGAGGAGATTCGCCAGAGCCTGGTGCGGGAGTATGACACCCTGTTTTCCCGCACCAGTCAGAATCAGCAGGAGAGGGCCGCACTGTGGCAAGACCTTGTCGGTAGGGTAAATGATATTGGCACGCATAACAGGACATATGAGCAGGTACGACATCACTGCAGTGATTTAATCCGAAGTGTCCGGCAGCGTTCATCAGATATCCACAGGCAACAGGTCGCCACAGGAGGTGGGGTGGCCACACATCCCCCCTCACTAGACTGGAGGGGCTACTCCTAAGTGTTGTGGCTCCAGCCCCAGAACACCAACAGCAGTACACCTGCATTATGATGGAGGCTGGTTCCACACAGTAGCACGACATGGAGCGTGCAGGTAATATGCCATATGAGCACCTGACTGTTCTGTACACTGTATCATATGCAATATCAATGGCACAGATGTGCCCACTGACATTAATCTCATCATTTCTGCAGGTCCCTCCAGGGTTACAGAGAGACAGGCCATCCATGCTGGTGAGTGTGTTTAACATAACTTATAATAGTCCTGATAATGCTAGTAACAGTAGTGTAACTCAGTAGTGCTCTGTGTGTATACTGCAGGGTGTGCATGTGTGCATGTGTGCAGGTGTGTCTGTGCCCATGTGTGCATGTGTGCAGGTGTGCCTGTGTCCACATGTGCATCTGTGCATGTGTGCCTGTGTCCACGTGTGCATGTGTGCCTGTGTCCATGTGTGCAGGTGTGCATATGTGCATGTGTGCCTGTGTCCACGTGTGCATGTGTGCATGTGTGCATGAGTGCATGTGTACACGTGACCATGTGTGCATGTGTGCATGTGAACATGTGTGCATGTGTCCATGTGTGCATGTGTCCACGTGTGCATGTGTGCCTGTGTGCATGTGTGCATGTGTGCCTGTGTGCATGTGTCCATGTGTGCATGTGTGTATAAGTGCATCACTGGTAACAATGTCTGGAGACTGTAAACTGTGTTTCCTGTCTTCATCCCACAGGTTCTGGGGCTGCTCTGGTGACCTGCAGCAGGGAACCTGAATCCTGTGCCACGGCTACTGGTAATGATGATATATGTGTAATGGTACAGGAAGGTGTGTCAGGGTCTGCCATTGGTCAGCCAATTGACAGTACACAGCTGTCAACCCCATCATTGTGCACAGTCATCCTGCCTGTACATCCTTTGTCACCATTGTCCCTAGGTGATGGACAGGATACAGCGGGCATAGACCAGGGTAATGTGGTACCTGTGGCACATGCGTCCCCACACAGCATCCATGGGCAGGGTCCTCCGATGGTACCACACAGACAGTTGCCCATGGGTTCTCTTGGGAGCATCCGTGGGCGTACTGCCTCTGGCCGACGTGCCCAAAGAGGTCTGTCAACCTCAGCCATGTTTCAGACTGTCATGCAGGCTCAGTCACGTATGGAAAGGTACACCAGACAGGGTCTGAGGGATCTCAGAGCATGTCGCACAGCCATGACAGACAGTATGCGTGACATTGCGGATGCTATCCGTAACTTCACCGATGTCATAGACAGACATTGTGGGGACATATTACAGCAGTTCCACAACCAGATGTCCATGAGCCAGGGCAATGGTGGGCATCTGCGGCGTCGATGTGGCCGTATGCCGGCAGTGGCAGCAGCTGGCAGTCGGCGCGGATGGCAACAGGCTCGCGCACTCCCCCATAGTGCCAGCAGCAGCCCCAGCAATGCTGGGTCTGTGCTGTCATCAGAACGCCCCAGGAGACCACGTGCACGTGGCTCTGGACAGTCCCAACAGGGACATGTGTCCAGTCAACACCCCCGCTTCTGATGACAGTACCCAGTCCGGCTTTGTACTGGATACGGTCCGTAGCACCCCTGCCAGGCACAGGTACCATGTCCGTGCACACAGACACTGATCTGTATGGCCTGCCAGGTGCAGTCTGTGGCTGTCCACAAACCCCTGTATATGGCAGCCATGAGGTGGAACTGTGTGCGTGCATACACACATGCGAAATGTTAACACTTAGGGCAACCACATACACGCACACACTGCACCAACACTGCCCCACCCTGTACTGCTGCCCCTCACCAACACACATACACACACATGTCAATTGGTGGTATCAGTGGCTGACTCAGGCATACCTAATCCACACCCTGTGCATATGATGACACTGTGCCACCTCCTGCAATCTCCAACATCATTGCGGGAACAGGTAAACATGTTGCTGATGCACAGGTTGACTACATAGACGTGTATTAGCAGTATCATGTTGGTAACAGTACAGTGTGCTGCTATGACTGTGTGTGTACCCCAGCATGCCTGCTGTAGTAACTGTATGAATGTCCTGAATTGTTATCTGCACCCATAGTACATACCAAAGTATAACAGCTGCACATAATTGTCAACAGATAGTCGCATACATGGGTAGCACAGGGGGAAAGCTAATGCAAGTAGTGATATGCAATGGTGGACACGTACAGTAATGGTGTCAAGATGCCCACAACGACTATGCCATGTGTATGTTCGTGCATCTAGATATGTGTGCAGTACCAATGTAGTCCAGATCACAAATAAGTATGACATAATATCGGTTCTACCATGGGCATCTGTGCTGCGTATTCCTGGGTACATGTTGATAGTGCCTACATATTTGCATTGTTACTTACTGTTATTGTTACCCCTTCTTTGTTGTATAATGCAGTACTTCCAGCCCTGTGTACTGTAGCTTTGTTTGCATGCATGTTTGCTTGGGGTCCCCTGGAACACTGCTTACACCTGCAATGCAGAGTTACAGTGCTTCTGTAGACTGCTAGTGACATCTGCATAGCGTACCATATGTATGTCAACCTTACACATGACAGAACATCACTGTCTGTCCTGTACGCATGTACGTTGCCTGTGACACATTGCACACATCTTACCTGGCATTTACCCATGTGTGCAGTCATATATGTCAGTGCTATGAAACAGTGGCAGTCCACCCACACATACACACCTTCAGTATGTTGTTCCCCATTGGCCCTATGTGTTGGTACTCACCATGGCAATCACACTACTAGGATGGCATGTGCAAAGGTAACCTGTGAATCGCCTCTATGGTCCAGTCGTGGTTTATGTGAGTCATGTGTCATTTTCACAGCTGCCACATGTATGCAGTCAGCCATCACCCTTGGCCAGGAACGTACAACACATGTGTGGGATGCCACCACACAGCCAATCTGGGGACTGGTCTCTGAACCCAGTAATGCCATACCCTGTCAGGTGGCATGTCATATATACTACGTCCAGGACAAACGTCAACCCCAATCCCTGCTGCTACTATTGATAATACCCCTGAAGATGTTCCTGATAGCTTGGACCAGTCCTTTACTGAGACATTGCAGGCCCTAGCTAGCCATCTACCTCCTAGCTCCCCTGGTCCTGAAAGCAGCATCCCTAGAAAACTACTTGCGTCCAGCTGCCAACCAGTCACCACTTCACTTCTCCGTACCTTGATTGTAACAGTGAAACCCACTACACTGTCTGCTGATCAACTCCCTGCCGAGTACCTATCAAAACTAGATGATGCTATTGCTTACCCCGTCTCAAAGGTAATCAAAGGAACCATGTTAGAATCTAACTTTCCCACCATCTGGAGAATGTCATATGTAACCCCACTTCACACAGGAGGCAGCTCTACTGAAGTCTCCAATTATAGGCCAATAGCTATACTCTCTCCACTTGCAGAGATTATGGAAACTGTCGTCATAGACAAGTCATGCACCACCTAATCCAAACTCGCATTATGGCAGACACTCAGCATGGCTTACGTCCTCATCACAGCACTACGTCAGGCCTCCTAGCCTTTACTAACACCATAAGCCATACTTGCAACATTAATTATATATCCACAGCCCTCTTTTTGGATAACTCAAAGGCATACGATATGGTTGATCACCAACTTGTACTCCACACCCTGCACAGACTGTCTAGATACTGGAGCCTTCCAATGGTGTCAATCCTACCTGCTTGGTCAACAGCAGGCCGGCCTCTGGCAGAACAAACCCTCTAACCGTCTACCTAACACCCTCAGAGTACCACAAGGCTCTATCCTAGGGCCCTTGCTGTCCTCCATCGTCATTAACGACCGTTATACTGTCATCCCAAAAGTCAGCTGTATCCAATATGCTGTATACTCTACTCTGATCTGCTCAGCCACATCTCCAGTAGAGTTATGGTCAGCTACCCAGACCACCTTTAATACAATAGCAAACTGGCTTTCTGAACCTCGTCTGATCCTAAATCCCAATCAAATTAAACTGCTGTTATTCCACCAACACGTAGGTCTACCACTTTCACCGTTACCATAACATCAACTGATGGCACAATAATCCCCTGACCCATCTCCGAAACTATTAGGTGTCATCATAGACAATAATCTCATATGTGACATACATGTTAACCAGATTAGCAAAGCCATCAATAGAAAGCTAGGGTCACTTTACAGAATTAAAGCCTTCCTAGCCCCTCCAGCTAAAGGTGCCATAGCTCGCTCACACCTTCTTTCAGCCCTTCTGTATGCATCCCCTCTACTCTCACATATGAACAAGACTGTCCTTAACAAGCACTCGATTTGCTACAACCACATTGCCAGGTTTGCCACTGGCCCGCCTTTTAGGACACATCATTGCATCAATCTAAATCAGCTTGGTTGGCTTGCAATACCCAGCCTAATACAGTATAACCAACTGATTATGGCCTATATAATCCTCTATAATCCAGACAATACTCCTGCACTTAAATTATTATCACCCCCTATAACAATCCTAGACCGCTTTGATCCTCTAACAATGTACTACTTCAAACTAGCAAGTTTAATAACACAGCTGGTGATTCTCTCTTTGCAAACCCTGTAAGTAGATCCTGGAACTCACTTCCAGCTGATATTGCCCTAATGTCCACCTTAGGTCATTTAACAGTAGACTCAAACAACATTTGTCACGTAACTGGCTATGTCAATGTATCAAGCCTGGCTAACTCGAATGTGTAACTTCTGTGAACCACTTTACTGTGTAATTTCAATTTAATCCTGGCTTGTGCTCAGGTCTAACATTAACCTGTGGAACATGTTTGACTTGCTTACTTATGTAATCTCTGTAAATAATCTGTTTGTACTATGTAATGCTAGTATTCTGTACTGCTGTATCTGCTACCTTCGTAGCTTGTCTCCACGGGCCTCCCCTGGAAATGGACATCTAGTTGGGCTATCCCAGTCAGCAAATGTAGGATAAATAAATAAATCAATACAATATATTACAGTGACGACAATACCAGTCAGACATTGACACACACTGACAGCATGCTGAACACACTGGGGCATACGTGGGGACTCAGACTAGCAGCCTGCCTGGGCATCACACACCTCTGCAGCTGGCACACAGGCATATGTTCCGTCGGAACAGAGCACATGCCACACATGGCACGCACATCCCCTGTGCCACACACCCACAGCCTGTAGGGCTACACAACACACCTGCTACAGACGTGTCAGGTACCTGTCATGTGTGCTGCACTGGGGTCCCGCTCAACAGGCAGTATCTGGTGAAGGTCACAGTGATATGACTCAGGGGCACTATGGTCCACCACAGCACACATGCATACAGGTCAGACAGAGGCATGGACAGATATGACTCACTCATTGACCATGCCAGTGTGGCTGCCTGGGACATACCTCCCTGGACTACATGATAGGGAACATAGAATGGATCTCTCAGCATGTGGCACAGGCCACTATGAGCCTGATGTTGGTTGCCAACATACCCTCACCAGGTATTCTACCACTATATGTGGGAAGGCTGTTGTATTGTATGTTGGGTTAGGCAATGGCATGCATTGTTATGTACAAACACCCGCACAAGGTCATACTGTGTGACACAACCACACGTGACAGTTGTGGGTTACCAAAACATGCCTATCTGTACTCTGACAATGGTAATAGACACAGTAGCAGAGCACACTATTGGCATTACTAGCCAACTAGCCCTGTTTGGCTGTGCTGATAGTGTGGTGACATCCCCTGTGTTTACTGGGGGAGTATGCAGCATCTGGTGTATTGTAGTATTTGCCAAAAGGATCTGTTCCCTCACACTTGCATTTACACACACCCTACTACCCCCACACACACATGCACACTTGCCATTTGCAGGATTCATTCCGCTACCTACCTAAGTCGTGACACGTGAGAGGGACGCATTAGCAAAGCGCACTGTTCGGTTTACTAGATAGTTCCTCGTCTCTGGCTATACTTATAGGGTGCTGACAACATCAGTACTTTGAAAGGGTAATGTGCATCAGGTAGTGTGATCACCTGATTGCCAAAACTAACATGGTTTTCATACGGAAATGCACACACACACAAACTCCCCACATGCAAATACACACACATGTCATTTACAGGTTTCAAACTCCTACCTAACTACATTACTATACGCAGGGGAAACGCATTAGAAGAGCGTGCTATTCGCATTACTGGGAGGTTTCCCTTCTCCTGCTGTACTTATAGGGTGCTGACATCATCT
The DNA here is from genome assembly GCF_019279795.1 of Protopterus annectens. Taxonomy (NCBI): domain Eukaryota; kingdom Metazoa; phylum Chordata; order Ceratodontiformes; family Protopteridae; genus Protopterus; species Protopterus annectens. The sequence goes on from NC_056749.1 coordinate 91,897,505, forward strand.
GTGTTTAGAAAGGGGAGTGTGCATCCTGTAGTGTGTTCTCCCAGTTGACAAAAGGAACATTTCCCTCATACATATCTGCACAAACACACAATTACCCCGCCTCCCCATCCAAACACACACACTTGGCATTTGCAGGATTCAAACCACTACCTAACTATGTTATGACACTTGCGACAGATGCATTAGCAGAGCGCGCTATTCGCATTACTGGGAGGCTTCCCTTCTCCTGCTTTACTTATAGGGTGCTGACATCATCTGTGTTTAGAAAGGGGAGTGTGCATCCTGTAGTGTGTTCTCCCAGTTGCCAAAAGGAACATTTCCCTCATACATATCTACACACACACACACACACACACAATTACTCCCCCCCCCCATCCAAACACACACACTTGGTATTTGCAGGATTCAAACCACTACCTAACTATGTTATGACACTTGCGACGGATGCATTAGCAGAGCGCTATTCGCATTACTGGGAGGCTTCCCTTCTCCTGCTGTACTTATAGGGTGCTGACATCATCTGTGTTTAGAAAGGGGAGTGTGCATCCTGTAGTGTGTTCTCCCAGTTGCCAAAAGGGACATTTCCCTCTCACAGCCTTTCACACACACAGACCTCACTCACCCACACACATACACACACACTGAGCATTTGCGGGATTCGAACCCCTACCTAACTATATTATGACACTTGAGGGTGACGCATTACCAGAGCGCACTATCCGAATTACTGGGCATCTGTTCTGCACCTGTAGTATTTCTAGGGTGCTGACATCTTCATTTCCACAGAGGTTTGTAGATGTCGTACTACCTGTCAGGTGGGGGATAGCATATATATGCATTTGCAGCCACCTACATCAGGGTCAGATATGCACATCGCACTGGCAGGTTATGTTCTATACCATGCTTTGGGACCACAGGACCTGTAACACACAACACAACCAGTCCAGCACACCACACCCACATCCAGGACACACACTTAGCTTGCCTGGGAACAGTACCAGGATATGCAGGTATTCACATACACCATTCCAGTTGTTAACATCAGGTACAGGCATATTGTGTGTGAGAACTACTCAGGCCTCTACCACTTTACCCTACCGCCACTACAATTTGTGGGTCCATGTGCTATGGCAGAACCACACACCACAGCCACATGGGTTAATACATATTGCACCTGTCCATCTGCAACGTGGGTACTCACTGTTCCACACCAGAGGTAGACCACCATTGTTGATACCTGCCCATGTCCACCTTTCCCTGGACATCCATATCTCATCTCCACCCCCAGGCAAGGTTGTCACTGCACACAAACTGTGTTTAGCACAAGCAGACTCTACACTTGTGTAGACTGGGGTGGATGACTTCAGAGGACCCATGCTGGAGGACTATACTGGCCACTCAGCATAATCCTTGACACTTGCATCCTATGAGCATGTGTACAATTTGCATTGGTCATGCTGTCCCACATATACCCATGACTGCTCCACAACAAGACACCTGTCAGCTGTACACCGGCCATATATGCGCCGTTCAACAGACATAGCGACCTACTACATTGCAGAGCTGTAGCCCACAGAGGGAGGACATCTGTGGATGGTTCCAGCACAGCACTTCATTCACACATACTCATTACAACACAGTGTTGACAGTGGAATCGTCCAGGGAATGCAAGTAGGGCTCCCCTCAGTCTGTTATTGACGGACACCTACTGTCAGAGATCCTCAGCAACCCTCTCACAGCACACACCGACAACATGGCTGTGGCTTAGCACATTCAATCCCTGAGACCTCCACGGTGCTCCTGCTTGACAGAGGCACAGCTCACTAGCCTCACATGTCGCCTTCTGTGACCTACTTTACAGTGGCACGGTAGCCTACTATCCTGGGGATGCAGATGCCAAGCACACTCTGGCTGAGCTGCCATTCCCTGGGGCAAGAAGCCTAGTATTGACCTCTGCACCCATATGTTCAATTGTCGGATGCACAATATTTGTTGTGCTGTTCTACTGTTTGCAGGTCTTTATTGCCATAGCATTCCCTGTTCCTATGACCAACTTGTGTATCTGTGGCAGATGTTTGCATATGATGGCAATCCACTATATCACTTATGTCTCTGTGGTCATTTACTGTGTGCACTGGGCAAATTGCTGTGTTGTGGTTGGTTCCTGGACTGACACGTACAAATACCAGATATGTGTGGCCAACTGCTACACAGAGATATGGCCTAAGTGTGTGAGCATGCCCAGTTCAGCCTTTCCATGGCATGTTGTCTGACATATGCCTCATTTATCAAAGTGTGCGAGCATGCCCAGTGTGAGCTTTCCATATGTTGTACTCTGAAGTCCAACACATATTTGGGTGTGTGTGACCTTCATCATTATCACACGTTTATGATTGTGTGCTGGGTGTCATGTTGTGTACTAACTGGCCAACTGCTTCGTGTCTGCCACAACAGGGATTATACTGTGCCTGCAGGAATTGCATGGGATACTTTGCAGACAGTTCTCAACATACTTTCATAATGACCTAACACTGTAGTACTGTATAGTGTACTGGTTCGGTATTTCACTGTAGTGGACAGTATCCTGGGCTTTAGTCCTATCACTGCTTGACATCTTCATAGTGAGCACTACAGACTGTGTAGGGGCCAGCTGTGCACATATGACCATGTTGCAATATGTTCAGATATGGACTACCTACACCAGGCTCGTCCAACATCGCTAGTGTATTCCACAACATGGGTGGACATTGGCAAACACTAGCGATGTTCTGTAGGCCATTGCTGATGGTAGTCACAGGGTGTGTTTGTCCTTCGACACACATTGTAGCTGGAGTTTGCCATTACATATGTCATGGTTGGTATACTGTGCCTCTGTCTACCTCTGACATAACAGTGATACCCAGGGTAGCCTACCATCTCCCATACACTCATCAGGATGCCTCTTGAGGGGTGTCGATATGTGGCACTCTGGCTGACCTGTACCAGGAGTTTACTGCAGTGTGGGGGTGCCTTCTGTGTTATGGATCATTCTGTACAGCTTGTCCTATGTATGTCAGTGCTGGGGTTCAGGTCTCTCATGTGCATAGCTCACTGCCATTCAGATTGTACAAGGTGCAACATGTTCATTCATTCCAGGTTGGACATGGCATCATACATCAGGCACAGCTTTCCTGTAGCCGGGAAGGATGGCAATGTGTGGGGCTGCAGTTTGTTTACTCAGGCAACACATGGCATCTGTTCAGGCTCTTTGCTACCCATGGTGGGGTACTGTTGTGGACTTTACAGTTGTTGGAGGTGTCTGCTGCGGTATATCCCACAAGGGCTATTGTAGTCAGTTGTGATGCTGATGGAGGATGGCTGCAGAGCCAGAGTGAGTTTCCCTTATCTACATCTGCCAGCCTTCATGTTTGGGTGGGTATATGGTACATGTTTCTGCGAACACTACAGACACATGTTTGTCCAGTGCAGGTTATTTATCACCTTTTGTACCCAGGTCTCACATTACATGTTAGGTGCCTCATGGGTTAACACCTGTGTGGTATTTTGTGGGCACTTACTGTATATCCACAGTGGTTGTCTATACATATTTCTGCGATTAGCTTGCTGACTTGGCTATGGCTACAGTTGTTTGTTTGTGGGTGGCCCTTTTGTGGGTTTCTTGTGTCAGCTGGGGGTCGGATACAGTGGGCTGTTTGTACTCCTCTGCATACATGCTCAGTCACAGTCCTTCCATGTTGGCCTATACCTATGGGACATGTATACAGAATGGGGGTGGGGGGGGCCAAGACCAGGCCTTGTGGGATGCCACTCATATCCGCTTTGTAGTCTGGCATGGATGCAGCATGTCTGACCATGTCAGTTCTGTCCTTGGTCTGCTTTGCAACCCTCTACTGACATAGGGGTGTATATTTAAGCTGGTGAACATATCCATACTGAACACGTACGGTATGGTCTAGAAGCATGTGCACGGTCCAGCTACACTGTGTGGACCACATAGCCCTCATCACTGACCTTAATGACTGCTTCAAATGGGTCAGACATGTTTAGGGACCGGTTCTGCAGTTACAACAGCCACAGTGTGTCGGGTCCGGTATCAGTAGGTCCACATTAGCCTTCTGTCTGCGGTACATACTGATCCTTTCCATAGCTGTGCAGAACAAGCTTGTCAGGATCCTGGTGTGTTAGTTTGGAGTATCCATTCAGGCAACCCCTTTGTTGCGATGGACCACTGTTGTTGTACACTGCTCTTTGGGTACATACCCTGTGGTAAGGCTGACATTGGCCAGTAGTGTGATTTTGCATTCCATTACTCTTGGGGTCCATGTTGGCCTCAGCACAGGACACCGTCACATACCTTTGCTGCTGTGTGTTCTGCTTTGCAGATGATGGCTGTTACCTCAGCATCTGCAATGTCAGGGGGCAATCTGCTGGGATAGGTATTTTGCACTCGGGGGGGGGGGGTGTTTGCACTGCACCTGACAGGTTGTATGTTAGCAATATGTGTGTGTGTTTGGTATGTTGTTTGTAATATCTGTGTGATTTGGAGCATATCTGTGGATGCCCAACATGGTTACTACCATCAGTTGGGTAAGCCTTGTGATTATCCTTAGTGTCCTGTATGTGTTGTATCTTCATAGGTTCATGGGTTCATAGTAGGCTACACACCCTAGGCCATTGGTAAGCCTAGCTAGAGTGTGTGTGTCTTTCGCCACCCCTTACTATGTTCAATTATGGCCATTTATGAGGTTCTTCACTGTGCCTCTGTCTGGTCGTGACACAGTGGGGACCCCAAGTATACATGTATGGTCATCCATCCACTTGGCAATATTCCTGTTGAGGGGTGTCAGTGAGGGGCTCTGCCTACCATGGATTGGGATCCTGTTTCTGGGTGTGGGGAGCCTATGGGTTATGTATCTGTCCCTCCAGCACATCTTATTTCATTATGTGTTGAGGTTGACATCTGTGACTCTCACAGCTCCAATGGCTTTGATTTCCTGTGGTGTAGCATGTCCATTACTCCTGTGTTGGACATGGCCTGGTACAACAGACATACAATGCCTCTGTGTAGGCAGTGTGTGACTGCAGTCAGCTGGGGTATCTACAGCCAGGCAGCATATGACATATATTTTGCACCCTTTATCCTGTTGGTGGGGTAACTATGAGGTCTTCCAAACCGCTGCAGGTGTCACGTATGGTACATCCCATATGAGTCATTGTACTAGATTATGGGTCTGATAAGGGGACAGTACAGCGGCACAGTGACCCCTGTTGATGTTGGTGTGAATCCTTTCATGATACGGTGTCCAGTATCAACAGTCTTCATAGCCACATTGGCATTGTGGCTGTCACATGACAGATTAATGTCGACCTGTGTCCCTAGGTCCCTGATGACTCCTTGCATACATAATGGTTTGACACCTATGTGGTACTTTGTGTACCTTGTCTGGTATTTGGTGGGACATCCATACTGTCCAGTGTCTTTGGATGTCTGGGTGGGGTTCTTGTGTGTGAGAGTGTGGTCTGTCACATGCTACAGACTGTACAGCAGTTTTGATTACAGTTATGTGCACATGGGTGGTGTCCGCTGCTTTGTGCAATGTCAGTTACCTGGCTATATGGGTGTCTGTGCTGCATATGGATACTTCCCCTCCTTTGATGTCTTGGTGCAGGTGTTGGGGCCATAACACATGGTATGTGGTATGACCTAGTAGTGCTGGTGTGGTATCACTAGGCCTGCAGCAGGCTTCTGTCACTGGACAGGCATCAATGATCTCCATAATGGGAAGTGCCTCAGGGGCATGCATATTGCAGTTTACACATCTGGCATTGGGCAGCATTACCCTTATGTTTTCTACCACTTATGTTTTCTAGGGTGGTGGGTAGTCTTTTTGGCCTTGCCTACATACGGCTCTATGGAGGCGGCAAAGGCCTTATCCAGTATCCAGACACACACAGGTAACAGCTGAAAGCCACCCCTGTAACAGCAGCATGGCTTGTCATGCTTGACATCTCAAGCGGACACACATTACACCCTCTTGGACTGACAGCTGTAACTGTGCCAGCTGTTAAACATGAGCATTCTGTGTTTGTACTGTGGCATCATTCTTGGTGAGGGTTGGATGCTGCACATAGCCAGTGTCATCCCGCCCTGGGGTACATACTCGGAGGGACCATACATGTCTCATTTGTTGTTGACCAGGGAGGTACATCTAAGGTAATTCACCCCAGCATGGACATTGAGTGCATCATATTCCTGCTTGCTTTGGGGTGACCTGCGTACTTGTGTTACGTGGCATTTTGTGCCTACCTACAAGCAGCTTACTCTACACTTTCCCTTGTTCAGTCTGGTGAGTGGGACAGCTGTGTTTCTGCCTATACAGACACCTATTACAACTGTATCAGGCATTTGTTTCTCCTTCGGGCCTGTGACTGTTTGGCACACCAGCTTTGCGTACTATTCGTTGCATGTGCTATGTTTGAAGGTTGTGGTTGCTTGTGATCTACTTTGGAGGCGTCTGTTGGTGTGGTGTGTTTGTAATTGAGGCCTCCGGGAATATTTGTCTGTGTTTATGTGTTTGGTTTACAGTTGTGGTAGGTCTATGTGGGACTGGGTTCATGATGTATGTGGTTACCTTCTCCTCCTGACTAGTGTTGACAGTACTGAGTTGTTGGAGCTCAACCTCTGGTTTGGATACATGGATGCATCTATCATATATGTTTTTATTTATTGGGGGGTGTTGTGGTTGTCTGTGTACTTGGTACTGGCGTCACATTGCCTCTGGATTCATAGATTATACTTGTTGTGGCTGGACTTAGTGGATTGTATGTGTGGACATATGTTGTTGCCATACTACTGGTCAATGATTACTTCCCTTTTTATGTTTGCTCTATCATGTGGTATCTTCCTCATTCTCTTGCATGGTTTGGTAATGGCTGGAGCCCAGCATGCCAGATGTCTGCGTGTATGGCATTGTGTGTTGTTGTTATTTGTGATTGCATACTCCAAGCATTCCTGGCTGTGTTCATGGAATGCCTGTATAACATGTTCTGTGGTGTGTCCCATGTTCTGCACTTGCACAGGGCCTTTGTGGATTCAACATCGGTTTTGAGGGCTGCAACCTATACTTTACACATGTTTTTCACTGTGGTATTCTGGCCAGGGACAGGGGTCGTGTGTATTTCCAGTGTGCTTACTCTATGGTCTTGTCTTACCAGTGAGGGGTACACTTCTCATCTTGCCATCCAGTACACATGTTGCTGATTATCACATCCAGTATGCTTACCCCTCTTGTGGGGGTAGTACATTGTTCCTGGGCAGTTTGGTTTATGGAATCTGGGTAATTTTCCCCTACTGTGTTGGTGCTAGTACGATGCTACCGGTGTATGTCTGGGTATTTTCAGTCGAGCAATATAATGTGGTTTGGGGGGCTTGATATATTCATGTATTCTGACATAGGCCAGGTGATGTTCCTGGTATTAGGACAGTGGTCTGCAGCAGGCTATCTACTGCGAGGCAGTTTTAGCCATTGGTATTTGACCATGGCTATTCCATGCTGCTTCTTGTTGTGGTACCAACATGGGGTGTGGTTATCCTTGCCATTTCTTGCTAGTCACCCTCCTTTTGTAGCTTGTTCCATGTTTTGCGGCTGTACAGCACAGTATGAGGTGTGACCTGGTAGTGCTAGGGTGCTGCTGTGAGCCTTGCCCAGTTCTCTATTACAGGACTGGTATCTACATTCTCCTTACTGTGTGCATTTACACTGCACACATCTTGCTGTTTGTACATCTGTCATGGGGTAGTATTACATCTAGGTTCCTATCCCTTGTCGAACCTATGAGGTTGGGTGTGTGTTTTGCGACTTACCTATTCAGGGCATGTTGTGGGTACTGACAGCCTTTGCCAGTATCCATGGGGCATGGCATGCTAGGTGCATGCCACCCCTAGCAGGTGGTGCATCATGTCAAACTCCGCATATCTTCCCAGCCTGTGACACATTGGCTCCCCTTTGACTGACTGCATTACTTCAGCTGATTATTGTACTTGATCTTCTTGTCTTCATAGTGTGGCATCATGCTTGGTGAGGGTGAGATGTTAGGCAGGGTCTTCATGTTTGCATATACTAGATGATGTTACATTGCTTGACACATGGCAATCATGCCTCAGGTGGTGCTGCAGGGCTGCCTCTGTCGGATGCACATACTACACTCCCTGTACATGTTTGAGAGCAGGTTGTGTCATGTTAGGCATCCCTGTTACTATATGAGTGAGTCAGAGAGGGGTATCATTCCCAGGGTTCCTACTGTGCCAGTGTATGTGCTATGCGTTGCCTCTTTGCCAAGGCCAGGGCATACTGGGCATGCCTCCTTCTGCCTACTGGGGCAGGCTCAGGTTGTTCCTCCTCCGAGTCACGCTCTGCCTGTGATGGCCTTGGCAATGGTGTGGGGCTGTTTGGCCCAGCCCTATGCTGGTCCTGCTGCAGCTGTTTTCGCAAGATCATATTATGTAGCATAGCGCATACCATGACAATTTGGGTACATGTAGTTGGTGTGTACTTCAAGGCTCCACCAGATGTGTCCAGACACCGGAACCGTGACTTTAGCAGCCCAAACACACGCTCTATCACATTACGTGTTTGTGCGTGTGCCTCATTATGGCGTTCCTGTTCAGGTGTGTGTGCGTTTCTGATGGGTGTCATCAGCCACGGCTCCAGTGCATAACCTGCATCCCCTACTAGGTGTCCGTGTGGGATGTCCCCATTGGCAAATGTCTGGTACAGCTGCGTCAAATGCCAGATGTGGGAATCGTGATAACTCCCAGGGAAGCCAGCACACACATTCATTATTATGCCCTGGGCATCACACACGACCTGGCAGTTGATGGAGGGGAAGCCCTTGCGGTTAATGTAGGCCCTACCCCGCTCACCTGCTGGTGCTTTGATGCGTATGTGCGTGCAGTCTATAGCACCCAGTACCTCAGAGTATTCCGCTATTTGCTGGAAGAGATGCATATTGCTGGCCAATACCTCACGGGCATTGGGGAAATATACATGATCACCGACATGTGCTGACATGGCATCCAGGAACTGATGTAGTACCCTGGAGGCTGATGCCTGTGATATCCCCATCATATCACCAGTTGGTCTCTGGAAGGTACCTGTTGCTAGTATTCTTAGGCCAACACATACCTTGGTTTCAACTGGGATGGGTTCCCCTCTTTTGGTTCTGTGTGTGAGGCGTGGCCTGCACAGCTCAACAATCTGCTGCAGGAGCTCTCTGTCCACTCTATAGCTCTACTATCTCCAGCTCATGTAACCCATGGTAGGTGACCCTGGGCCTGTACACTCTTCTCCGTCTCCTCACTGTGGGTTGTCTGGCACCATCTGCATTGTCACCACCCTCAGCAAGTCGCCTATGTCTCATTATGACAGCTATGGCAGCCCCTAACATTTCTGCTCTGAGTTCAGCTTTTTCAGTTTTCACTTCTATTAGCTTACTCCTGTCTTGCAGTGTCTCTTAATGGAAACATCCTGCACTACTGTTTGCAGGGTTTTAAGTGCTAGGCTGGGCTACTATTCTGCCTGTGTAATTGCCTGCTTCTAATTATTTTCACCTGCTAGCTTCAGCAGTTATCCCTGCTAGCTTCCTATTAATTCTGTTGCTTCCTTTTTCCTTTCTGTTTCCTCAGGGGGGAGCAACTTGCATACTATCTGAAACACGCTCACAGTGGCTTACATGCACGCACACGTGCTTACACGGTTAAAAATCTACTTATTCGGGTTTAAACGCGCGTACACCCGCGCAAACACCGTTACACGTCTGCCAACAGCCTCCAACATCCTCAGACTGCCTTACACGCGTGCACACCCGCGCAAACAGTGTTAAACATCTCCCAACACGCTCCCACATGCTCACACTGCCTTACACGCACGCACACTGCCTTACTCGCGCTTCATTGTGCGCACACGTGCGCATGCACGGCCAGCAAGAAACTTTGGTGTAGGTAACAGTGTACACCTTCCATTTCTTGACTTTCCATGGCTTATCTAGTGGCACACCTCTTTCCATGATCTGTGCCTGTCATCTGTCATGTTACACTGGCCTCCAATGAACTGCATTTCTTTCTACCATTCCCCCCTGCGACGTCCCCTATCTCCTACTCTATTCCTCCCCTTTTGTATCTCTTACACTACTCAGACTGTGCTCATTTGGTATGTGACTGTGAGATTCAGTATCCTAACCCTCATTTACATGAGATTGCCTACTAATGCTTAGTTACATGTCTTAGACTCAGCTTCCCCCCTTAGCAACCACTACACGGTGGCCATGTTGGTTTTGGTCTGCTGGTCCCTGCATTGTCATTCCATGTATTGCATGACACCCACATTTGTGGGTTTATAACCTTCTTTTTTATGGTTTGATACAGCGCAGCCCGTTTGCGCGGGGCTGCGCTGGGTTTAAACATCGTTTAATCATATTTTTAATATTTTTGCATCGGGTTATCTTGCCAATGGCCACATATTTGGCCATTGGCATGCTGCCTGAATCATATGCAACCTTTTTTTGGAGCTGACATTGCTCCGTTGTGGATTTTGCAGAAATGTACTCAGTTGTCAACTGAGTACATTTCTGCAGCTAAAACGTCTCCTACACGGACTGTTTTCTGCTTCGTGGATCGCTAATATACCTCATTTGCATACCTTTCGGATGCAAGTGAGGTATTTAGCATGTCCACGCCCAGTCCGTGTAAGAGACGTTTTAGCTGGTTTCTTACACGGAGTTTAGGGCTGTTCCTGGATCGCGAGGCTTGCATGGAGTGTTGCACGTCTCTTACACTCCGTGCAAGCCTTCGTGAATCCTGCCCATTATCTTTAATGGCATATATGGAATATGTGCATCTTCCAAGCATTACTTGCAACAATTTGCAATCATTTTTTGGGATTGAGAAAGCTGTACAGCTAATATAATAGTAACATTATATTTATTGTAATAAAGCATGAACATGACATGTAATGGTTCTAATTATCTCTTTTCTTGTTTGTCTCACCCCACCCATTATCTTTCTTTTTTTGTGTGTGTTATCTGGAAGCACACCATTCTGATGTCATGCCTTCTGCCAACAAACAAAATGCTTTTCAACAGAAGCACATAAGCCAGCTGCTGTAGCTTACCCTACCAACTCTCCACTAGTTGCTGTACCAATACCCAGCACCTCTGGGATGCAACCTGACAGTACTTCGTCAAGAGCCCCTGCCTTACCTGGGCCATCAACATCAGTTAGCAATGCTCTGGCTGCTAATGCATCGGTACCCTCCAGGAGTATTGGTAGAGGCAGTGATTACTTCAGCCAGCAGGACCTGCCAGGGATGGTGCATGATATCATAGAATCTGCCCTTGGTGCCTGCATCAGCCACTTGGAGAGGTTGCTCATTAGAAGACAAAAGAGACTCCCATATCTAGCAGTCTCACAGCGGACCTAAGGCAGGGGACATTTATTACAGTTCTGAGGGTGAGGACTAGATGCTCACTGTTCCCACGCTTGAAGGGCATGTGCTTCTGATGTCACCTACCTGTCCCTAATCATGGTGTTCCCCAAATGTTTGTGTCCATCATCATCCCTGTGTTCTATTTGTCCTGTTTGTCTGCACCTGCTACCTTCCTGTGTCTGTTCTGTGAGATTTGACATATTCTTCTTTCAGCAGTGAACAAGTTAAAAATGGCTTTCAGTGGATTTGTCTAAAAATGTAAAATAAATACTCTGCTTTTCAGTGTAGCACAAAAGTGCACTTAGTTTAAAGCATATAGCTTGGCATTCATTGTTATTAGAAATCAGAAGTAAAATATTTTATCTTTATAAACTATGCAGTCTGTGAAATTTACAAGCAGGTCAAGACGAACTCTTATATGCAGCTGTGTCTCTATCAACAGGACATGCAAGATAAGAGCAAGGCCAAGGAGTTATTCTTCAGGAACGGAATGTTTGAAACATGGGAAACAAACTGTCAGCAAACCAGCTTCATGGGAACATATTCCCTAAACTGCTGATGTAAGCTAGAAAGAGACTATAAAGTTTGGACTTCTTCTTGTATATGAGGGACATTGATTCTTACAGTCATAATGCTGTAAAGCTGAAGTACAGTTTTGCTACATGTGTATCTTTCACTGTTATACTGGATGTTACCTCGTATGCAGTAAAGGAATGTTCATATCAGATTGAACCGGCTCAATTGTCTTTATTGAGTAATGGTACAGACTACCTTTCAGTGTAGCAACATAAATTTTACACTTTTCCCAAATGTCATTCTTCTTTTTGAAGTTGCACAAAAAAAAATTGCCTCTTACATACCGCTCCACTTCATATACGTGTCATCTCAACACACTTGATTTGGTCAAATTGGCTATACAATATTACTGTGTTGTCACCTATCTGTGTTGTGGTGACAGTCCAAACTCATAAAATTTTCACTACATGTTCACATTACATTGTAAAATAAGTGAAAATTTTTGGTTCTTTCTTAATTGCCTTCTTACCGATTCCTTTACTGCTTACCCTTTGTTTTTACCTCTGTTTGCCCCCCATTTCACCACTTTTTTACTGTCAACCAATTTTCACACATTTAATCTGGTCAAAAATAGAACTGGACACCACACATGACCAGAAATGGCCCATAAAAAAGCCTTCACTTTTTGTCGTCTACATTTGTGTGGAGTTTGGCATCGTGTACCAATACCGATGAATAGATCTATATGTCCTATGATAAAACCTGTTGAGTTTTTGCCATCGGTCGCACTAATCCAGTTATCTCCACCCAATGTTGCTTAAACTCACTGCATTAGAGGAACACAGAGTTAAAGCATTGTAAAGGAACTACTTTGAAACAGTTACTCAGACAGTTCTTTAGACTACAAATTATTTCAAAATGCATCTTCTCTGTGGAAAGTTGACTTAAATTACTTGACTGCAATTTTGTTTTACTCACAACATCAATGATTCAATTCTAGATACATATCACATCATTTCTTAGTTTGATGCTATATGTCCATGATATGTTTAATCACCCACATCTTAACATTTGTTACAGTTATGAGTTCTCATTGAGATATACTGAATACTGGCCAAAAAATATAATTTGAAGTGACATGCATCCCCACAACTATCACATGTTTATCTAACATTGTTCTGCTTTTTATAAGCCTGCTGTCCCTCTGCTATACATCATGGCAGCTTAATAATGAGAACAGAGCAAAAGCATGTCCATGAATGTTCCATTACAACAAACATTGTTATATGTATGTTCATCTCACTGTATGCATCTCTTCACTCCCACCCTTCTTTATGTGTGTGTATCTATTAGGCTGACGGATGTGTAGGTCATCTCCTGGTTTATGCATAATGATGTGACTCTGCTGATGGATAATACAAACATGTTACCTTAATTATGTAGGTTATCAGTGTGCCTGTTGTGTGCAAGGTTTCAAAATCTGCTGTAGGATTCCCTTTCTGTCATGTTGAAGTGATGATGGATGAAATCTTCATCTAATGTGATATGCAAATTGTCCTTACTGTGAAGAATCATACTACATTCACTTTTCAGGCTGTCCAGCCCTACACAAGCAGATAGCATATATGGCGAGTCATAATAATCATTTCAAAAAATGTACCACCCCTTGCCATTTCTAGAAAGCTTTACATACAATTAGCTTGTGGCTTGCAGTGAAGCCTGAAAAACAGCTACCAGCTGTGCAACTGTACTGAGGTAGGCATTACTAATACAATTTAGAGAAGACACTTTCTTTACTGTAGTCACTGATAGTCACATTTATAGTCCTGATCGCATTTGCTTAGCTAATGCCACCCTGATGTCATTTGTAAAAGAAAAAAAAAGAGAACAAACTGGATTTGATCCCTGGCTCACCTGTGTTCCGACCAAGAACTCACTGCTCTTACATACTGTGCAACAGAGAAATGTAGGTAGCAGGTCTGTTTTCCACACTTAGTACTGTCTACAGTGTTGACTGCCTCACATCATCACTTGGTCTGTTTGCATAAAGAAAGGCATACTGCATTAAATTTTTCAATATTTTCCTTAAGCAGAGAACCACATTTGCTCAGTGCTTAATGATGTGTAATTGGAGAATGCAGTGGCAACAGTTTTTTATGTAATAAAACTTTGTCCCCAACATGTCAAAGATAGACTACAGCTTAGTGACTGCCAGCAATTTCTCACATAAGATATTTTGCAAGCTACTTCACAAGTCTAAGTTAAATTCATGAAATGTGAATCACACATTCGCTAGCACTTTGCCATCATCTGCACAAATCAGTTTCTCAGCAATGCACTTTATGAAGTAGTGTTTAGCGTGTTTTACTCTGGTTAATGGGCTATCTTCCATTACATGGAAGGGAATACATAAACACAAGAGAAGGGCAGCTACGTGTCCTTAACTGAACACATGCTTTCTGATATTCTTGTGTGCCCTGTAGGAATGCATTTCCAAATGATAATTCAGTACTTGGGCATCATCTAGCAGACTACAGAAATACAGAGCATAACTACATTGTTATATTTAGTATGGGTATATACTGATTCTGGACATTGGTCATCCATGACCATATCACATTGATATTGTAAGAAAATTCTATTAGTGTGGACATCACTTCATCTGAATATGAAGACACGTACCTCTACCCTTTCAGTACTGGTGTTTCCAAAGTGCACGTACGTGTGTATGTTGTATGTAAGTGTGTCAACTAAGCGGAGAAACAGGCACATGTATATTTCAGTTCTGCAACATGCATTCATGACAGCTTCTTTCACCTAGATTATTAGCATGTATTTAAGTGTATTTTTGCTAGCTGCAATCACACAATCATATCACAAGTCCTGGTTTTGCAAACGAGTCTCATAACAGTATATGTTACCTGAGACACAATGGCGATGTCATCTTCTTTAAAAAGCACTGTGACACTGATAAAATCAGATATCAGCACTAGTGCAAGGGTTAAGCACTGTGCTTTTCAGCTTGTGTAATTAGTTAAATAGTGGTTTGACTCTCACTGCAGTTGAGTTTTGTGTGTGTGTGTGTGTGTGTGTGTGTGTGTGTGTGTGTGTGTGTGTGTGTGTGTCTATATCTGAGTGTGTGCGTGCATAGTCAGAACAGCTTGACTCCAGGTTCTTCTGCCCTTACTTAAGCATCATTCAGAAACACTTTTACACTGTTGCATGACTCCACAGCAATTTCATACAGTCTTCCCAACATCATCTTCTCACCATACACTGATGATATCATCCTCTATAAAGTGCATTCAGACACTGTTAAAGTCAAACTTGTGTCATGGCACTAGCATTAAGTACTGTGTTGTCTAGCTTTTGTGCCTAGTAAGGTAAGGGATAGAATCTCACAGCAGTCAACTTCTGTGTGTTTGTGTATGTAATCAGAAATGCCTGAGTATAGATCCTATTGCCCTTACTCAAGTATCATTCTGAAAGTACTTTTATATGACTCCAAAGCAACACTTTTAAAGCTAGACTTGCGCTATGGCAATATAGTTTAAGTACTGTGATGTCTAGCTTGTGCAAGTTAATAGGTAGGGGTTCTAACCCTCACATCAGTCAGCTTGAGTGTGTGTTCCTTCAGCTATCGGTCTGGAGACAATTTTACACTGGGATGTGAGTCCACATCTATGTCACACAATCCTCCCAACATATTCTTCTCAGCATACATTGATGATGTCATCCTGTATAAGTTGAACTCTGACACTGTTAAAGTCAGACATTTGTGGTGGTGCTAGTCTTACATTGTATGAAATCCATGAACTGGTGTGTGGTTAATGGTATATTACAGCTATTGTTTGATGTTTTGAATCTCTTTTCATTTCACACCTACTCAGGAGAACATTTTACATAGCTCCATAAATCTAACATCCCATGTTCCCTCTGCATGCATAACATCCTTTATGTGGAGCACTGAGGATGTCATCTTTTTAAAGATGCATGCACACATTGTGACGAAGAGCCCCTACATTACCCTGTGCAAGCCATCTCCATACCACTGGATGTGTGATTGTCAATTACGCTGTGCGGTGGTGCACATCACATATGGACAGAGGCAGTTTGTAATAATGTTATGAGGTGGTGCACATCACATATAGACAGAGGCAGTTTGTAATAAAATTAAACATATACACACATATGCACATATACCTACTATCCTCCATCACATAGATATAGTGATTTTGGTTTAAATGGTATAATAATGGCTAGGATTTTATGTGCTATTGACCATTGATCTAGAATTGTCTTATGACCCTTCTGAACTTTGCACATATCAGTGTTGCTATCATCCACATGTGCTATGTTGATGTGTGGATAGACTGTACCCCTACAACAGTGCATTCCAATCTGTTATTTGAGCTACCGTATTGAGGGCCGCTGCTGCCATTTGGTTACATGCTCCTTCCATAACAGCTGTAGTAATATGCCTCCTGAGAACTGTTGAAATGGAATGATGGTATGTATATTGCTGGCTTACTAAGGCATGTGTTCTTGTAGATGACTATATCAGATCTCATTTAACTATCAGTGACAGCTGCAGTAAGGCACAGGTGTGCATGTGCATACCTAGCATCTGTAAATGTGTCATACTAATTATCTGGGCACATACACCTGGCTTCATCCACATCTTGTAATGCTGTTTTGTACACAAACATATGACGTGCTCAAATTCACTTGCAACCTTGAAGAATTCACTGTATGCACAATTGGGTTGCTATTCACAAGGATTATTCAGATGTTCCACAGAAGCATTGTTGGACTGTTAGGATTTGTGTCAGTGACTGTTCTACATGAACTGCATCCACTTCAGTTGTATTATCTCCATATACAATGCCACGGCCCTCACCCACACATTTCTACTGATAAACATATAGGCATATGATGTGCAAATGATGTAATTACATTAAGTTGTACTACTGTGCTAACAGTTCTGCTGTGTTGCATGTGATTCATACCCAATATTGTATTTGGAGGTGATGTCACAAAGCATTTTGTAACTATGTTTGAAACCTTAAGGGGAATACCCAGCTACATGCAGAGCTGGTTGTGGGTGGCACCACCCATACTCAAACAGAGAAAATAGACAACCTGCTAGGTGACGGATTTGGATCAAACTTCGACACCCTGTCCCCACTGGTTGTCACCCAAAGTATACCTGACACCATTCCTCAGTCTATTATATCAAGACAGTAAGTAATCTCTGCCTTCTCTAAGGCTGAAAACACTGCGTCACTGGGTCCTAACAACATTCCAGGTTGCCTTGTAAATAACTTCAGACCTGACCTAGCAGACCAATTTGGATCCCTACTTAACCACAGCCTCCAAACAGGCTATGTTCCTGCAGAATGGTGGACAGCAACAGTCATCCCTTTGCAGAAGGGGGAACCATCAACATACCCAGAAAATTATAGACACATAAGCCTGAATAACCTCATCAACAAGGTCATGAAAATAACCATCATGAATCTTATACAAGGACATAGGTAATCTCCCGACTCTGGAACCAACCCAGTTTGGATTCATTAAGGGTGGATCATGTCTGTCAGACCTGGTTGACTTCTTCAAGAAGGTCACCAAGGCTATGGATGAGAGAAAGACTGTGTGTCTCACCTAAATTGATCTGGCGAAGGCATTTGACATAACTCCCCACTCAGGTATTATAGAGAAACTCTTGCAACTAGGCATAAACCACTACATCACCAGGTGGGTAGCCAAATAGCTCCCCAACAGAACATATACTGTCAAAGTGGGTGAATTCACCTCCAGCAAGAGGCTAGTAAACAGAGGCATACCACAGGTTTTTCTACTAGGGCCTTTCCTGTTTGGTATTTATTTATCAGAAGTCAGTGCAAATGTAGACAGTCTTTGTCTGAACAGGTTTGTGGCTGACTGCAAATTAGAGTCAATCATGGAATCGAGAAATGATGCTGATAATACTGTAGAAAGAATTAACACACAAAATGATTGTTGCCAGAGCCATGGAGAGAAACTAAATGCAAAAAATCTCATAAGTATTCCCTTTTGGAAAGCAAATGCCCCACATAATTGCAATATAGATGGCACCACCCTAATAGTATACCCAGTGATACGTGATGTCATTACTCAGGTTAATACTAATCTAAACTGCAACTGCCCTGTGTCCACAGTGGTGAGAAAGTCTTTCTATATGGTACAACTCATAAGTAAAGGCATGGTATCCAGATCAAAGGACATTATAATTCCAGTGTACTTGGTCCTTATCACACCAGTAGTTGAGTACAATGCAACTTTTTACATACACTTCACCAGACATTTGCAACAGCTGGAGTGAACTCAGAGTCTTCTCAACAGAAAAACAACACCTGCGTGGAAACCTTGAAAGCCCTTTCACTGTATTCTGTCTCCTACATACTACAAAGGGGTGATCTTTGTCTGGCCTACAAGACTGTGTCCAATAAATCCCTGATGGAAATTTTACACATTTGTAAAACAAACTGCATGGTCGTCGCTCATTCCAAGGATCTTAACCTAGCATTTGACATAAATAAATCATGTTGTAGAGAGAAATACATCTCTTAGAGACAACCCCTTCTCTGGAACAAGCTTCACGTTCATGTAAAGTAAAGCCATTCTCTGATCCTCTTCAAGTGTAACCTACATCAATGAATGTGTAATCATAAATTTGCTCCTGTGGTGGAAACCATGCCCCTCATAGACAGAGGCAGTCAGTATTATTTACTATAACATAGGCTCAAAGCTCTGTGAACTTCATTCATCTAGCTATTGACAATTGTTAAACCCATGTTAAATCTGGCTAGGCTTGTTACGGGCTTTTGGGACATTAGCCTAGTACTCTTCTATGAACGTATGAGCCTATAAAGTGCAGCTGTAGCCTAGGTACAGCTATACTGTGACTGCACTGCATCACAGATGTACCAGTACTTCACATCAGAATTACCACTTAATAGTTTATATGAACATATATGGATGTATGTCAGGATTTAAAGGTAGTGTAATATTTTGAATGTCAATGTCAGGGGAGGCAGTTATCGTGTGGCACATATGTTGAGGTTTGGCATGTAGTTATACTGGCTGCTACATGTATTGTTTGGTATGTGTACAATATCACAGTGACAGCTTCCTCAGTCATTGACACTTGACTTTGCACTGCTGTACTTTCTGTGCACATGGGCATAGTTGATGCATTGCCATCAGTCTGACATAGTTCTGTAGCATTCATTAAAATGGATAACTTATTAATTCACAGATCAATTGCAGATGCTATTATATGTGACAGATGCATGTAATACCCAGCTGTGTGTAGGGAATCCACTCATAAAAGTGTAGTGTTTGTATGTGTTGTTACCCATGTGGCTGATACCTACACCAGCCAAAGATGCATCAGTCAAGTGTATCACATTTGGCACAGTGAGCTCCCACACATCTGGTAGGCCATACACAATTATGTTTTGGGATGTATACCCATTAGGATTTTGACAGTGACTCTTGCAAGTGGCAGTTGTGGATTATTTATCATGCAAACCTATCAACTGGCCATGATTGGGCCCAATTTCAACTCCATTTTTAAAAATGTTCCTCTTAAATCCTCCAAAAATTGATACTTTTTGGGGAAGGGGTGGTGAATTCCACATATAGAACACTGACAATCATTACAGTTGTAGACATATGTTCCTGAAGAACACGTTTAATAAATTGTAATCGCATATTCTGTAAATGCCGCAGATTAATGGTTGTCACGTTATAAAAATGCCCATGATTGTGCCTGTTTCTGTCTACATTTATCTAAGAGTCTGCTGCTGTGTGTCCTTGACTGTTTGAGAGTTATGCTGACATGTCAGTCATCTTCAAGCAAGTCATTTTGTAGATCTTCAGAGTACGCACATTCCTCTAGTTTATATACCATCCTTGCTAAATATCCTCTGCAGTGAGCATGCCAGTGATGTTTATATCACAAACATTTACCACGTTGACATGTAACCTTGTGTGACCATCACATATATACTATGATGTGTATTGATGTCATAATATACTTGCTCAGGAGGTGTAAACATCAGTACATACTGTGTTATCTACATATGTGCTTAATGTTATGCTACTGACTTGTGCCGGAAGTGTACATTCATTTATATATCCTACTTTATGGATATTGACATATTTACCATGCCCTCCTACTCTCTATTCATTCCTATCATTCACGTCTGTGCACATTTTTATCAGCACACTTCTCCTGCCAAGTGTACATTTTATTGTATTTGCCCTTCCCGTTCACCCTCCATTATTTCTTTCTTCAAATAATTTTTTAGTGTACATTTCACTGAGTACACTTTTCTTTACTCTGTTATTACTGCTGCTTTGCAGTATTTTCACCCCTGGTAGTCATTATGGCTGTCTCTGCAATCTTTCGGATCAGGTTTGCCCACAGGCAAACCTGAGTGCATCTTTTTTTCTGTGCTTGTGCTGCTCTGTGCAGTATACTGGCCAGCGACACTGTTGCTGGCCATGAAACTGTGCTTGTATTTGTGTAAGTGTGAGGAGTGCTTTGCACAAAGCCTACACAGAGTTTATTGAATCTCTGGGATGTTTTAATCCTAAATTGTGAATATGTATACTATTTTTAGGTTTTCCCTTGTGTAATCTTTACACAAGTTTACTTACATTCTTGTTTTATGCATTATTGTAGGTGCAATATTATTACTGTAGTTACTTCAACAAGAGGAAGTGTTTGGATGGGGTGGGTAACTCTACTTTGTATTGTGAAATTCTTCACAAGGTTCATTACATAATAAGAGACTTTTATAATTTATTTTTACCACTGAGTTGATATTTTGTACCATATGCAAAAGTGAAAACCCTTTACCCACAGAAAACATAAAACATGGCCAATACAGATCTACATAAAATTAAAAACTAATAAATTATTTTTAAAAATCCTTAGTTAATATGTCTTCTTTCACTTACAAACAATTTGGATCAGAATCAGCTTATATACAAATGAAAGGAACAATGTCAGATTCCAAAAGAAAGTTGCAGATAGTGCAGCATGCTGAAGGAAGATATCGGGGCATCAATAGCAGACAAGACTTTATAACATACACTAAAACATAACCAAGTAATTATTTGTTCAGTGTAGGATAATTGTGGACTTTGTACATGACTGCTGGTTTCCAAAAAAACAATAAGTGTGCTCATCATGGTCAACCTCCTAGTTCCCATTTTCTACAAGTTTGGGTTAATTGTCACCATCTCTGTCTAATCATTACCTCTTTCCAACCTTCTTCAATACTCATGCTTCACTGTCACACATCATCTCTCACAAAATCTATCCACTCCATGGCTGGATGCCCTCATGTCCTCTTTCCTTCTTCCTGTCTGTCCCAAATCTTCTTCCTCAGATTGCCTTGTGTTTTTCTGCACATGTGCTTGAAACAACATAATCTGTTCTCCTTGACCTTTTCTGCAATTAGAGCTACTTTAGATTCTGCTCTTATGACCTAATTTCTTCATCTGTCCCACAGTGTGCATCCTACCTCCCATCTCAGGCACTTCATCTCCATCACCTCTAGCTTTCTCATCTGTTCCTCCTTTACTGCCCAGGTTTCTGTACCATACAGTAGTACCAGTCTCACTACTGTTTGTAACACCTTGCTTTTCAGCTTCTTTTGCATTCTTCTGTCATACACTAAACCTGACACTCTGTGACAGTTAGTTGCAGCCCCTCTGATTCTAGCTTTGATTTCCTCATTCAGACTTCTCTTCTCCACAAGCACCCCTACCAGATACTTGGAGATGATGACCTGTTCCACTATATTACCTTCTGTCTTAATTCTCAGCTTCTTTTGATTTCCCCCATTTATTACAACTGCCTTACCTGTACTCAGTTTCTTTCCATGTGCCTTCAGTTTTGAATTCCATTCCGCAGTACTTTGCTGAAGTTCTTTCTTGGAGTTTGCCTGTAATGCCACATTGTCGGCATACAGCAACTTTGTTGATCTGTCCCTTCTGGCCTGTTTGCTAATGTAGTCCATCACCAGTATAAACAACAGTGGACTCAGACTTGAACCCTGGCACCCACCCATTCCCACTGGGGAACTCCTCTATCAGACTGAACTCTTTTAGTACTTGAGTCATTGGGTCCTTGTACATAGTTTGCATTAATTCTACCAATGTTTCTGGGGCTTTGAACCATCACAGGACTGCTCAAATCAGCTTTCTTGAGACCTTGTCATATACTTTCTCCAAGTCTAGGAATTATTTCCAGCCGTTTCTCTATTATCTGGTTAACTGCAGTCTGAATCCAAACTGCTCATCTCCCATCTTACTTTCTACTACTGTGTATATCCATTTATCAATCACCCTCTCCAGAACTTTCATGCAATGTTGCAGGACTTCGATACCTCTGTACTGCCCACAGTTGTGAATGCCCTCTTTTTTCTTGAACACTGGCACTAGTATGCTTATTCTCCAGTCATCTGGGATACACCTTTCCCTCCATATTGTTATGAGTACCCAGAGGAGCAATTTCTCCCCTACCTTGCTCAACATCTCTATCATATATGTGGTTACCTCACCTGAGCCTACTGTTTCCCTGACTTCATTTTCCTTAGTGCTGCTTTTACTTTTTTTATTTTGGGCTCCTCCCCTTCTCTCATCATAGGCTGTGTCTGGGGCAGTTCAGTCTCTATGCAGTTTTCTTCATTCAGAATCTGCTGGATGTACTCTGTCCTCCTCCCTTTGATGTCCTGTGGATTGGTCAGCAGGTTGTTGCTGGCATCCTTTATGAAGCGTGTTTGACTATCTTCTTTATATTTCTGTCTTTGCCTTGCAACCTGATATACTTTATTCGTTTTTTTTTTTTGTTTTTTATTTCTGCTCAAAAATTGATATACTTTATTTTTGTCATCTACTCAGTCACTTTCCAGAAGCTGCTAGAGTGCCTCTGATGCCTTGTTTTTGCTATCGCTACTCCTTTTTAGTCTCTTTGTTATCCAGACAAAACGATCCTGGAATAATCCAACACCACTCAAAATCAGTTTCTGATGAAGTTTTCTGACTGAAGATGAAAGCTCTAATAAAGATTTTATTGGGTGTACCCTTGTGGCTTTATTATTTTTGTATCTCTTTGTTATCCAAACAGTATTCCTTCATAGCCTGGTCTGTCTTTTTCATCTCCCACATTTTCCTGCATTCTTTCTTTATTTTGATTACTTCCTGGACTTCTTCATTCCATCACCAGCTTTCCTTATGCACCTTAATGTCATACCTGGCTTGAACACATATCTGTTCTATAGTCCACACATATGATGTTTTGAGGTGCAGCCATTCTTCTTTATCTCAACCTATTTTCTCTTGTTCTTGAGGTACTACAGTCTTCAGTAATTCCTAGAATTGTCCAGTCAACTTCTAGTTCTTCAGCCTGGTCTCTATTGAACTTAGAGCCTTCTCTGACCACTGCTTGTTGCTGATTGTGGCAAACCATGTTTTATGCTGGGGGATGACTCTTTCACTGGGGATGACTTTGCAATTATTGATTTTACTCCAGTGCCTTTTCTGACTAGGAGGAAGTCTATTTGAATTGCATGTTAGCCGGATGAAGAATGTAAAGGCTGTTGGCCCAGATGACATACCTGTGGAAGCATGGAGGTGTTTAGGTGAAATGGCAGTGGAGTTTTTAACCAGGTTGTTTAATGAAATCTTGGAACATGAGAGGATGCCTGAGGAATGGAAAAAAGTGTTTTGGTACCAATTTTTAAGAATAAGGGTGATGTGCAGAGCTGTAGTAACTACAGATGGATTAAATTGATCAGTCACAGCATGAAGTTATGGGAAAGAATAGTGGAAGATAGGTTAAGAAGGGACATGATGATTACTGATGAGCAGTATGGTTTCATGCCGGGAAAGAGCACTACAGATGTGATGTTTGCTCTGAGAGTGTTGATGGAGAAGTACAGAGAAGGTCAGAAGGAGTTGCATTGTGTTTTTGTAGACTTAGAGAAAGCATATGACAGGGTGCCTACAGAGGAGTTGTGGTATTGTATGAGGAAATCGGGAGTGTCACAGAAGTATGTAAGAGTGGTACAGGATATGTACAAGGGTAGTGTGACAGTGGTGAGGTCTGCGGTGGGATTGACACATGCGTTTAAAGTGGAGGTGGAATTACATCAAGGATCAGCTCTGAGCCCTTTTTTACTTGCAATGGTGATGGATAGGTTGACAGACGAGATCAGACAGGAGTCCCCATGGACTATGATGTTTGCAGATGACATTGTGATCTGCAGTGAGAGTAGGGAACAGGTGGAGGAGAACCTGGAGAGATGGAGATATGCTCTAGAGAGAAGAGGAATGAAGGTCAGCAGGACTAACGCAGAATATATGTGTGTGTCTGAATGAGAGGGAGGCTAGAGAAATGGTGAGGATGCAAGGAGTAGAGGTGGCAAAGGTGGATGAGTTTAAATACTTGGGATCAATAGTTCAGAGTAATGGTGAGTGTGGAAGAGAGGTGAAGAAGAGAGTACAGGCAGGATGGAGTGGGTGGAGAAGAGTGTCAGGAGTGATTTGTGACAGATAAGTACCAGTAAGAGTGAAAGGAAAGGTCTACAAGAGGGTAGTGAGACCAGCTTTGTACTATGGGTTGGAGACAGTGGCACTGACAAAAAGGCAGGAATTAGAGCTGGATGTGGCAGAGTTAAAGATGTTAAGATTTGCACTGGGTGTGACGAGGGTGGACAGGATCAGGAATAAGTATATTAGAGGGTCAGCCCGGGTTGGAAGGTTTGGAGACAAAGCCAGAGAGGCAAGATTATGTTGGTTTGGACATGTGCTGAGGAGGGATGCTGAGTATATTGGGAAAAAGATGCTAAGGATGAAGCTACCAGGTAACAGGAAAAGAGGAAGGCCTAAGATAAGGTTTATGGATGTGGTGAGGGAGGACATGTATGTGGTTGGTGTGACAGAGCAAGATGCAGAGGACAGGAAGAAATGGAAATGGATGATCCGCTGTGGTGACCCCTAACGGGAACAGGCGAAAGAAGATGATGATGATGTCAGCCACTCTTATATGTGTTCTTGTGACTGTATGTCTTTCTGAACCATGTATTAGCTACCATCAAGCCATTTGCCAGACAGAAGTCTAGAATGGCCTCTCCTTCTTTATTCCTGCTGCCCCACCCATGTGGACCCAGGCTGTCCTCACATCCTGTTCTGCACGTCATGATATGTGCATTCAAGTCACCCATTCTCAATACCAATTCATGTTGTCCTGTTTCATCTAGTAGGTCCTACAACTGCTGTCTGAATGCACTCTTTTCCTCACTACTACAACCCGGCTGTGGGGCATAGCCTGAGATTACGAGAACAGCCCTATCATTACACTAGAGTCTGATTGCCATGAGTCTGTCACCAGTTCTGATACCATCCCTGATTGCCTTCTGAAGCCTCTCCCTCACCACAATGTCCACCCCATTTTTGATATGTCCTCCTCCCCAAGTGGTAGACTCTTGATTCAAGCCAAGTTTCTTTGCTGCTTAATCAATGCAGTTTAAATGCAATGGAGCACTTCACTGACAAATATCTTAAAGCACTTGGCAGAGTCCATTTGTGCTTCATTTAATACTACTATATTCCACAAATTCCTAATGAATCCTGTGTATTCTGCAAATATAACTTAAAAAATACAACTGGCATTTAATGCTCATCAGCAGGGTGGGGTGTTGCAAGCTGCAATAGAGGATGATCTGAGACTTCATCCCAGAAGGCAGCCAGCAAGGCACCAAGCCAGACAACAGTTAAGCCAGATCTCTGAACAAGAAATTATAGATAGATACAGATTAGATAGACTGTTGGTGCAGGCAGTGTGAAGCAAGTGTGTACCCCACATATACGCTTGCAGTCTGTTGGGCAACCCAGTACTGGTAGAAATAAAAGTGTGCCTTTGTCTGGGAATACTGGCCTCTGGAACATTTCAATGGCATATGAGAGATGCATTAGGAGTTCCCCAGACAGCTGCCAGTCGAATTCTTGCACAGTTCCAGTCAGCAATGTGCACCAAGGGGGATGAATTCATTGACTTCCCAACAGCATATATGGAGCACAGAACTGTCATGCAATAGTTCTATGTCATCACCAACTTTCTCTGTGTCCTTTGTGCAACTGACTGCACCCACATCCCAGTCAAAACCCCAGTGGTACATGATGCTGATCAATAGAAAGGGGTGGCCATCAATAAATTACTAGGTGGTGTGCTCTGCAGATGGCCTCATTACTAGTATCCTTGGAGTGTGCACAATGCAGCAATTTGGAGGAAAAGTGCCCTAAGGTCCTCTTTCCATTATGTAAAATACCACAACTGCTCCTAGCCAAACTTTGCTACAGGAAGCAAGATGAACAAATTTTCCTTCTTATCCCCCCAAAAACAGGTGACTGCAGTTATCCATTGGAGCCTTAGTTAATGATACAATATATAGCCTCATCAACCCAATGACAAGGATGCATACAACAGAGCACACACCTTGACACAAAATACCATTGAGTATATGTTTGGTATGCTGAAAGCAAGTTTCATATTTCTGGGTAGATCAGGGGGTTCACGCCAAAACATAGCAGAAAAGGCACAACGGATTGTTACTATGTGCGCCATGCTGCACAACATGTTAATATCAAAACATACATACATACAAATATTTCAAGCATGGGAAATTATGCCCTTCTGGCTTGCCAATTTACCAAAACACTTGTTCCCATAATAAGTGTCCAGGCTGTTCTTAAAAATATCTAAACTAGTAGTTGCTTTTAGGTACTTTGGTAGTCTATTCCATGCATCAGCTGCTCTGTCAAAAAACCAATTAGTACACTTCTCTTTCCTATAGAATCTTCTACATAGGTTGTCTGATGATTCTCTAGTACTTTTTGATAACCCCAAACATTCACAGACGTAGTTGCCTCTAATGCCCTATACATCTGAATAAGATCTCCACGTAGATATCTATAAGCAACATTGTACAAGTAAAGATATTTTAGTCTTTCATAATAAATGTTCACATCCATGGATGCCCTTTGTATATTTCTGCTGTACTCTTTCCAGTTTACTCATGCTTGTTTTCTTATATGGCTTCCATATTGTTATTCCATTCTCAAGTTTGGGTCTAATGTAACTAACAAGCAATGATTTCATCATTTTAGATCTCCTAGACTTTATAAATCTTTGTATACAACCTATAGTTCTATAACTATCATTAACCAATTGGTTGATATGAAAAAATCATAGCTGGATCTACACATATACCCAGGTCCTTAAATGAGTCTACAGTTTCAATCACTGTGTGCTGTATAAAATATTCACCTTTCAATTTATGTCTTACAAATCTCATATACTTAGTTTTTGATGCATTTATCAGCATATTATTCCCTGTGTCTAAATGGTTAATTTAGTCAAGTTATTTTGCAGACATGTCTTACCTGTAACACATGTAATCAGTTTACCCAGTTTCAGGTCATCTGCATATAGACTGTAGAATACCTCAGATGAAAAGGATAGATCTGAAAGATACATTCTAAACAAATAAGGGCTTAGGACAGACCCCAGTTGGACACCCTGATTGTAGCCAAGGATTTGACCTGTCCAGTTGCTGTATGATATTTACCATGTCCTATTTGCAAGCCATGCAACTATCCATCTTATCAAGAGTACATCAATACCTAGTTGTTCTAATATATTCATCAGTGTTTTGTGTATGACCTTGTCAAATGCCAAAGTTAAATCTATAATTTTTCGTTCATAGCTGTTATTCTGTTATAGAACATCATATTACAGGTGCTAATAGATCTATTTTCAATATATGCATGCTGATATATGGTTTCAAGTCCCAACCTGTCCAGTTCTGACAATAACTTATCCAATATTACCTTCTCCATTATTTTTCCACAACATGAAAGTAGACTTAGGGTCTATATAATTCTGGGTTTCTCTTACTCTCCTCTCCCTTAAAGACAGGTTTAATAAGTGCATGTCTCCAATCTTGAGGAATCTCCCATATTTATATAATCTAGTGAATACTAGATATAATGGTACTGTAAGTCCTTGCTGAAGTGTTCTCAGGTCATTGTTACTAATTCCATCTCCTGCCAGCCACTGGTGTGGGTGACCTACCTCAAGAAGCTCAGATGTAAGATATGGAGCTGTCAGAGCTGTCACAGGATGATCAGGAGGGCATAAGGATGAGAAGAAATAGGTGTGGGCAATGGAGGATGTGGCCATATGTCCTAGCGCAGGCAACACAGCAGCATCTGACACACAACTTTGATTCATGATAAACCACACAAACAGAAGAATACAGAGTAGACAGTGATGTTCACACAGTGTTGTCCCACAACAGCAGTACAGAGTATGACTAATTGAAAGAAATCATGTCCACATTGAACATCATGCAAAGCAGATGCATACAAAACACAGCAAATAACACATCTTGATGTATACAGAAGAAACATCTCCCTGTAAATTCATTCGGTAACATACATCACCAAAGAGGATCACACTGGCAAATGTATGGTATGTAGGGGGTGTGCACAGCTGATGGTGTAATTGCACAGGCATACCTCTCAAGTGTACCTCATTACGAGGACCATACCTCATTCGGGGTCTTAAAAAGTTCATGTTCCTCAAAGTTCCTCAGTGTTCCACATTGAAAGACTCTGTCACACATTCAGTGTTAGGAATTTCTTTAAGTGAAATCCATGGTAAATAGAAATGAATCATATCAATTCATTAAAAGATCTTCTTTATAAGTAAAACCAGCATATTTTAACCATCCCATGGCCTTCCTAGTTGAAGTTGTTAGTAAGCCATTAGTATGTGTTCCACATTTTGCCCATGTGTTCCACATTATGAGGGCTAGTGTTCCTCATTTTGGAGATGGAAGGGTGAGAGCTATGTGCACAGGTGCAGTGCCATCATTATGATAACTAGCATGGGAATGTAGCTCTAAAATAGCCAGTACCACAAGAAATCTAGACCCATGCATTGTTATGGGAATGTATAAGCACAAATATAACTTAAATGCAGGGTCATACACTAACAGTGGTGCAGCACACACAGGATAGTGATGTGTAACAGTGTGATGCAACATGGTAAACAGCATACAGCAGCAGCATGAGTAATGACAAACACCTCAAGGATTAGCCAAAAAGAAAAATACCATAAACAAGCCTCACATCCTATGTCTGATATGGAGTGTCACACATAAAGCAATGCTTTGATGCACAGATTATTGCTGCAATATGACTCAGTTAGAGGTAAGAATATATTCAATCATAGTGTGTGTGTGTGTAAGCAAGTAGATATGGGAAGGTACACATAGAAAGTACATATCAGTAAAAGGATAACAAATGTAAACATGTCAACATGAGTGCATGTCATGCTTGAGGGAAAGGTATGAGCAATACCTAAGTAAAATGCCATAAGTAACACAGGTATACATACAGAGGCATACCTGTGCATGTTGGACTGGCAGACAAGGAAATGTGTAATGTAGCAATTGATACTGGATGACATGCTGTCCATCATGAAAATATCTGCTATATGTCAACTAGCAAGAGATGCATACATAGAAGCATAGTGATTATCACACAGAACAGTACTATTGTCAATGTCTGCACTAACGTACACTAGTGACAAATATGTACTACACATCACATCTTGAAGCTATTCACCTAAGTTAGATAATTCATCAGGAAAACCCTGTGGCATTAGACATTTGAAAAACCACCTACAGACTGATTGCTCAGTGGTCAGCACAATGGACCTCATTGACACAGGGTTAGAATTACACAACAGGGCACACATCATAACAACTGTCTGTCTTACTCATATGGACAGCTCACACAGCAGTTCTGGCTACCCTTGGTAAGACTGGAAACACTTGGCCTGTGGTGCTATGTGGAGCTGGGTGCAGTGACACTAGTAGTTTGGAACACAGTGTGGGTTGCAGCAGCAGTACAATGTGTCTGTCTTAACATGACTGCTAGATTCCCAGTTGACTGACCAACAGCAGGTGTGCATTCATGTTGCTGCATGGACATTGATGTCCAAGACCATGTGTGAGTCTAACGAGAAGAAGTCTGCCTCTTCCCACTTGAGGTAATCTGCTCAGTACAGCAAGGGCAAGTAGCATCTGGTTTGTACTATGGCACTGCTGCAACAAAGCTTTCAATAGAGCATGTAACAGATACCACACTGTCATGCTGAACAGCCAATTCTGTCATGTACTTTTCATGTCTATGCTACTGACCATTGTGTAACAAACATAGCTATTGTACCACATCAGAGGCGCAGACAAGTACATGCAGGTTAGAGCATGATTTCGCTGTGAACATTCATGTATCTGTAACAGTAAGTGACCATTCTCTGATAAGCATCCATATACATCAACTACATTCCCAGATGTAGTCTAACAAACAGTATTAACCACTCATGGGGGAGTAATCATCAGTATCAGACTCTCCATAGGACAGTGAGTCATGGTCATCATCATGTCCAATATCTGATGTTCCTACATGATCAGAATGTCCATCCCCATTATCTTCCCTGTTGAAGTTACACCCTCACCCGCATGTCTGTCCCCTTCTCAGATGGACAGTTAACGTTGTGGAGTAGCCTGTGTGCTACTGGATGTACTATCAGATTTAGGCACTTCACATTCCACCTCAGGATTAGTGGATGGGCAACTGGAGGAGGCAGGTGCTGGATGTACTGTAAAATAAGTCACATGATGCAGCATAGTATTGAAATATGGAACAGCTATATAACTATAATGCTAATGATGATATGGATTTGGCTGACTTAGCTGTGGGTGGTTCAGGAATCTCATATAACAGAGATATGTAATGTCATTTACATATCAAGCAAATATAACAGATAATGTTAATGCAACTAATAAAACCTAATTGATATGTCCTCCTCTTACTCCTAATCTGGGGGTGATGGCTGAAATGTCAATATCATGTAAAAAAGAGAAACATACACACAATTCAGTAACAAGCACATACAAGGCATCATCTAACATTCCACTTAATGTATATACACAACAAATAAGATATACACATACCAGATGGGAGATGGTGATGTAAAGATTGCAGGTTTCCTATGCAAGTCAACAAAATTATATTAGTCATGAAGGGCACCGATGTCATTACTAATAGTGAAATGTAGAAACCATGAAAGCTCCTGCTTGGGAAATGTATCAGCCAAAGTAAAGTGTAACCTGTATTATAAAAGGGCACACAAATGACAACATGTGAGTGTACTCCTCGTTGTTAACAGGAGGAAGTTGCACACAACAGATATGGATCACAACTGGGAACTAACTTTGGGCGGCATGATGCTAGGGAATCTTCTTGGGCTAGGCTTATACAGGCTCCAGGGCCGTTAGCCTAGTACACACCTATGAACCTATGAACATTAACTCAGCTCAGAAAATACTGCCTGTTTACTTCCACCATAGGAACAACAGTGCAGCCTGAGGTCATTTTCAGATAATCCATTTGTAATACCATAAGAAAACAAAAGTTCATAACTCTTTAACCATAAGAGCTAGACTAAACATGTAAACATGAAAGTTGTTTAGCAGACACTGACCTTTTCAACAGTGTAAATGCTGGTAGTGCTTATCTAAGTCATTATTAAATATTTGCCATGGAATGCTGATATTATGCATATTTTTTTTACCTTTTTGGTAAAACAAATCACAATATCTTGGTGAATGTACCATGTAAACTGTTAGAAAAATGTGTATTTGAATACATGAGAAATGCTAGCTTAAAAGCAAAGTAGTATATAATGCATTTTATTCTATTAATCATATAGTAGTAAAATTAATTCATGTCTAAATGTGAAGTAGTTTTGAAACTGCAGTGTGGCTTGAAGCAAAAGCTGATCTCTGACCCTGACAGAATGCTAGCTTAGCAGTTTTAATGTTTATGCTTTTCACAAGTGATTATCTGCTGGATCAGGAAATTAAATGTGTATAATAATGAAATCTTCTGCTCTTTCCTGTTTAAATGACTGGCCTTGTATATGTATCAGTAAGATAACACGCAGCTGTGTGAGAAAGTATAACAGAGAACAAAGACATACATTAAAAGACTGAAGCTGCCATTGTATTCGAACTGATATGAAACCTTGAATAAGTAACTTTACAGAAAAGACATTATGACTGACCAGCTGGATAGCAAGGCCATATTGTATCTAGAGGAAAAGTTTTTTAAAACATACTGCATCAGCAGATTAAAAGAATAGAGGCTTGTAAGCTAAAGTGATGTAGATGCCCTGTGACATATCACGTCAGTAAGGTAGGCATAGCTTAAATGTTAAACCTATATAAAATTGTGTGCTTCCTGTTTCATGCCAGACAAAATTCTGTACTTGTATGGTTTTTTGCCTCCTGGTGTACACTAGTAAACTTTTGAATCTGAACCTCCTGTGTATTGAATTATTAATTTTATTTAACAGTTTGGTCCTTCGCAAGACGGAATTCCCTTGGTAAGCCGCAGATCAGAGCGTATTGGTGGTCGAATACTGCACAGGAGAAGTTACCGAAATGGTTCTTCTTGAGTGAAAAGACCTCCGACTGAATTGTCGTGTGTAAAGAGGCTGGCCACTTTCTGATCTGTGGCCGAAAAGCGGAACCTGAACGATTTTCAATACCGGAGGCTCAGGTAGGAAGAATTTGCCTTTTTTCTGTTTTAGATCAGGGACTAGGTTACAGTATATTGTTGTCAAGATTTGTTTTGCAGATCAGGGACAAAAGGAAGTACTGTATATTTGGTCATAGATCAGGGTAACAGAATAAGGTAGGCAGTTATTCTAGATAAACTGTAAACAGGAACTAAGAATTTGATATCACGTGATAAAAAAGGGTTATGTAACATTTTCTTTGACATGGGTAACCAGTGCACTAAAACCTCGCGAGATCCGCCCCTAACTGAAGAAGCAAAACACATGCAATTACAGCGTTCTGATAACGTTAGGTATTATACGAAATGGGTTATCAAATATGAATTTGATGGTAAACTAGATAAACCTTCACTAGTTAAACTCCTTAAACAGCTTAAATCTGATGCAGGTGGTCAGGCAAAAAAGCAACGCCAACTAGGCATTCCTCAAGCACACAGGTGGATTGAGGAAGCAAATCGTAGAGAACAGAAGCTTAAAAATTCAAAAACATTATTTTTAGACAAAGAGGATAATAACTTGGTAATAGCGACAGCTCCTCCTCCTCCTCCCTTACCCCCTCCCTTACCCTTTTCAGGATATGAAGCGAGTGGACAGGCTGGTCCGCCTCCGCGTTATCCTAAAGTTTCAGTAAGACCACAACCATTTGTTAGAGGTCCTATTGAGACTAGGTCCCAAACACGTAAAACACATAGGGACACAGAATTATACCAAACAGAGAAAAATCTACAGGATGAGAGTGAGGAAGAAATATGCCCACTTATAGAAGTTCCAAATCCTCAGGCAGGACAGGAAGGGCAGGATCCAACA
Source organism: Protopterus annectens (assembly GCF_019279795.1). NCBI lineage: Eukaryota > Metazoa > Chordata > Ceratodontiformes > Protopteridae > Protopterus > Protopterus annectens. The sequence continues at coordinate 91,931,087 of NC_056749.1, forward strand.
CTCTTAGTATATAGACCATGGACACCGGAAGACATCTGGAAGGCTACTGAGGGAATCCCCCATCTGAAAGTTAATTTTATGAAATTTTTAGAAGATTTACAAGGCATGAGGTTAAGTTACCACTTGAATGGGGAAGAAGTAGAAAAAGTAGTAAGACAAATTATAGGTCCGGATTGGCACATGATTTGTGGCACCTGGAATCCTCGTAATGCAGAGCTTAGACCACTCCCACATAGTGACGCAGAGTTAGACAACAGAGTAAAAGGTCTGACAGACCGAATCTCTGAGAAATGGAAACCCAGAGCAGACTGGACTTGCATTAATCAATGCATACAACAGGAAAATGAGACAATAGATGGATATTATGCTAGATTATTAGAATGCTTTAATAATCATAGCGGTATGCCGGTTCCTGAGAACCAAACAACTGATTCCCCGTATGAACAACAATTAAAACATGCATTTTTGAAAGGTTGCATTGCACCTATTAGTAGCTTCATTACGAAGCATATGATAGATCATCGAACAGAGAGGCTACAAGCCTTATTCGAATATGCTAGACATGCTGAGAGACATTTTAATAGTAAAAAGAAAAAGAAGGCGCAAGTCTTCACTGCTGAAGACGGAGCTGAAGTATTTGTGTTACAATCAGGTAAAAAGGGCAAGAAGAATGCCCAGGGAAACAAACAGTCTGACAAACGATCAGAAGATTTTGAAGAGAGGAAAAAGAGAGGTGAATGCTTCAAGTGCGGGAAAAAAGGACATCTAGCAAGGGATTGTAGGCAAAACAAAAAGGTAATTACAGAAGATAAGGGAGATGATGACTGACGATATGATAGTGAGGATACATCAAATAAAAGTCAGAAATCATCAGGAAAACTTAATAAACAGAAAACAAATGTAAATGTGATAGAAGGAGTAGAGGAAGTGCAAGTAGATATGGAGGATGAAGAAAGTGAAATTTTGGACTTAGCATTATTGAGCTTAGAGCTCTACTTGGCAGATACGAAACCGGAAGTTACACTTCTGGTGGAGGGAAGGGAAGTCAAATTCCTATGTGATTCAGGAGCGTCACGGACTTTGATACACCCCTCCAAGTTACCAGAACATTCTGAATCACCTGATTATATACTAGTAAAAGCCGCAAATGGACAGCTGTACAGGGAACCACTTTCCCATGATATAGCAATAACTGACCCTGTTTCAGGTATGACCCAGAGAAGTAAAATTGTTGTTTCTGCAAAGTGTCCAGTAAACCTATTGGGCAGGGACCTTATGCAGATATTTGGCATAGCAGTAGTTCCAACTGTACAAGGTATGGAGGCACAGAGACAAATGGATACCTTTGTAGTGCGATCGGAGGGTGAAACTTTTTATTGGTACAGCCAGGACCTAGTCACGACTGGTCCAGGGGCAGTAACCAAGGAGCTGATGAATGTAGCCATCAGTAAAGCCCCCTCCCTTGACACTGATCGACAGCATTTGTTACACTGTACTCTATACTACTGTACTACACCAGGACCTGATAGAGTATGAGCAAGAACTGTTTAGAAATCGTGCAACTAGATTGGTTTTGCGTACTTTGTACTGGGATACTGAGGGGAATAGTGTAGTTAGCTGTTCATTACCTCAAGAATTCCTTGCATTGTATAAATCAAATTGGTTGCCACATGTCAGCTTGACAAAGAATAAAAGTGTCAAATGGGCAGATTTAGGAGAAAAGTAACAAGATGGGAGAAACAGACTGATTTAGAACTGTCAGAACAAGGGATACAAAAACAAAAACTGGATTGGTTGACACAGACACATCCAGCTGTACACTTGCAATCTAGCGAGGACAGCTGATTAGCATTCTTATTAGAAGAAGAAGAAAAGGCCTTATGTGAAATTCCAACAACTCTCTGGTCAACAGGCAAGTCAGATGTAGGACTTATTCGAACAGCAGGACCAGTTACAATTACCCCAAAGTCAGCTTTTAGACCACAGAAAAGACAATACCCTTTGAGAAAGGATGCAGAAATAGGAATTAAGCCTATAATAGCAGCATTACTCAAAGAAGGAGTACTGGTAGAATCTCCTGATTCACCATGTAATCGCCCTATTTCCTGTTAAAAAAGCAAACGAGGAATGGCGGATGGTACAAGATTTACAAGCTGTAAATAGTGCAGTAATACCTAGAGCACCCACGGTGTCAGACCCACATACTTTGTTAAATGATTTAGAACCACAACAGAAGTATTTCTCTGTGGTAGATATTAGCAATGCTTTCTTTTCAATACCTATACATCCTGATAGTCAATATTGGTTTGCATTTACATTTCAGGGTAAAAGGTATACGTATACTTGACTACCACAGGGATATTGTGAGAGCCCAACAATATTTGCACAAGAAATGGCTAGCAACCTGGCAGGGTTTACCCACCGGCAGGTAGTCAAATTCTACTTTACGTAGATGACATCTTGCTAGCAGCCCCCACCCAACAACAGTGCAGGGAGGATAATGTAGCATTATTGAAATTTTAGCAATACAAGGACACAAAGTAAACAAAAGTAAGTTACAACTTTGGAGAAAACAAGTTAGATACTTGGGATATGTAATATCCAATGAAGGTAGAATACTAGATGAGGAAAGAAAAACAGCAATTTTGCAAGCACCCAAGCCAACGACCAAGAAAGAAATGATGTCTTTCTTAGGTACAATTAATTTTTGTCGGAGCTGGATACCAAATTATGCTTTGGAATCTGCTCCACTGACTGACTTGATATATAAGACACCAATGGCAGCACAAGACATTTTACAATGGACAACAGAAGCAGAAATGGCTTTCTGCAGGTTGAAGCAGTTGATAGCTTCTTCATTAGTTTTAGGACTTCCAAATTATCACAAACGGTTCTTTCAGACCGTAGATTGTAAGCAAGGGTACATGACATCAGTATTGACGCAACAACATGGGGACAAGCAACGCCCCATAGCCTACTATTCATCACAGTTAGACCCAGTGGCGCGATCTTTGCCTCACTGTGTACAAGCAGTAGTTGCAGCAGCAATGGCAGTACAGGCTTCGGCCTCAGTGGTATTATTCCACCCTCTCACATTGAGAGTGCCTCATGCAGTTGCAATAATTTTACTGCAAGAGAAAGTGGCATACCTTTCTCCTGCTAGACATCTTTCATGTATGACTATACTGCTGAGCCAACCACATATGACAATTGAATGATGTGCGACATTGAATCCATCAACATTACTTCCAACTCCTGCAGAGGGCACACCACACAGCTGCCTGCAGGAAATTGAAAAGTTAGCTTTACCTAGACAAGATCTTACAGATATGCCCTTGGATAATGCCGAGGTGACATATTACGTGGACGGCTCATGCAGAAGGGGTCCTACAGGGAAGAATCTGGTAGGGTATGCAGTAGTTACAGACACTGAAATTTTAGAAGCTCAATCCTTACCACACAACTTATCTGCACAAGCAGCAGAGTTGATAGCTTTGACAAGAGCATGTACTTTAGCAAAAAACAAGTGTGTGAACATATATACTGATAGTCAGTATGCTTTTTCTACAGTACATGTATTTGCACAACAATGGAAAAATAGAGGAATGATAACATCTAGTGGAAAACCTATTAATCATGCACAATTTATTTTGGAGTTATTAGAATCTATTCAGTTACCTACCAAAGTAGCTATTTGTAAATGTGTAGCTCATACAAAACAGCAGGATAAGATTTCGAAAGGTAATGCACGAGCTGATGCAACTGCAAAGCAAGCAGCCTCAGACTCAGAAACTTTACTTTTAAATGAGGAATTACAACCCTCTGAGATTTTAGATTTAGACATGTTAAAAACAATGCAGATGCTTACTACAAAAGCAGAAAAACAAAAATGGGTAAAACGAGGTGCAATTCTTGTGAATGGACTGTACATTTCCAAAGAAAGAAAACCGATATTGCCATCTAATTTATTTAGATATGCAGCTTTGTTGAGCCATGGGCAGTGCCATGTCTTAACAGGGGGGATGGTACAGTTAGTAAATCGAATATTCCAAACATACGGATACACAAACTACACACAAAAATTTTGTGCAGCTTGTCATACTTGTAACAAGCACCATGCACAAGGGGCATTTAAAACCAAGCAAGGAAGTTTTCCTATACCACCATACCCGTTCCATACTATTTGTATGGATTTCATAGAATTAAATAAATGTGAAGGGAAAAAGTTTTGTTTAGTTATTATAGACATGTTTTCTAAATGGGTAGAAGCTTTTCCAACCAAAAACCCGGATGCAGCAACAGTGGCAAAAGCCCTGATAAAGGAAGTAATCCCTAGATTTGGCATTCCGGAAAGGATTTATAGTGACAATGGCACACATTTTGTGACTCAAACGATTCACCAGCTTGGGAGATTTTTTGGTATCTCCTTGAAGAACCATTGTGCTTACCACCCACAGTCAGCAGGACTGGTGGAAAGGTACAATGGTACCCTAAAGAATAAACCTAGGAAGCTAGTAGAGGAGACCCAAAAAAATTGGATATACTGTTTGCCTTTGGCACTGCTGAGTATGAGAACGGTTGCAAATGTAAAGGGTTTGACTCCCTTTGAAATGTTTTTTGGGAGAGCATATTATGTGCCTCAGTGGAAAGCTCTCATGCCTGCAGAGCAAGAGGCTGACAGTTCATTAGCTAGTTATATGAAGAAACTGTTAACAAATAAATTTGTTTTGCAGTTTAACTCTTTTTCAGATAAGGAACAGACCAGACCGGTGGAAGCAGTTTTGGTTCCTGGGACATACGTTTGGGTGAAAGTGATGAAAAGGAAGAATTGGGCGAGTCCAAAGTGGGAGGGACCGTACCAGGTTCTGTTGGCAACGCCTACTGCAGTCAGAGTGGCTGAGAGGACGTCCTGGGTTCATTTGACGCATTGTAAACTGGTAAAGAACTTTCAGCTTGATAAAAACTTTGTGACTGATATACAACCAGACCGAGATGGCCAAAAACAAAGCGAATAGAAGTTTAGAGCAACCCCAGAGATGTTGCATAATCATTTTGTTGTGTGTACATTTATTAACCGTAATTGTGACAATTTTCCTCTTGCTGTGGTTTATCCTGCACACAACTGCACAAGTGAAAGTGGGAAGGCGTGATGAAACGTCTATAGACTGGCATCCAAATTTTAACACATACCTAGCCATGAAACGTGTATATGCAGAGACTATGAACATTTCAAATTGCTGGGTTTGTACAGCTATACCAACAGCATATGGAGGACTGATAATGTCCGCTGTCCCTTTGGGGATAAATGAGACTTGGGAGAATTTACTCTTCGATACAGGAACTGTGAGATCACAGGACAAAATACCTTTATTTTTACCTGTCACACAAAAAGGAATTGTATGTTTTTTTCAAAAACGACACCCTGCAGGTAGGCTGGAGCAATTGTAATATAACCATATCTTACCGATGTTATATTAGGAATAGTAATGGCAATACTTTTTGCAATACTAATTATGACTCGTATTTAAACTCATTGAAAACAACTATGAGTGACATTCAAAGAAATCCAGTTTTGTTTAAACAATTGTCAGTTATAGATCAGAAAATGTTTCATGCAGGGCTGATGCGTATTAGTACTAAAGTAGAAAACTGTTATTTTATTTGTGGGGAAAAAAGCATATAAATGGTTACCTGAGAATTGGTCCGGCAGTTGTTTTTTGGGTTACTTGTTTCTGGCAATAAGACATACTGCAGAATTACCTTTGGGTAAGATACGAAACATAAGAGAAACAGCTCGAGTTAACAAACCTGTGAATCCAGTTGGGAAGATCGAAGCTGGTTAGAAAGACCATAATTCAGTAAAAGACAAAAGCGAATTGACTCATATGGACTTCAGTGACAGTGTTATATCCTGGGCAGGAATGTTACCAGCCTATGGAGCAGTCAAATCGATCTGGGAGCTGAGGAAGTTGTCGAAACTTCTCAAAGTAATGAGTAATGCAACTTTTTCCGCCCTAGAACTAGTGACTGATGAACTGAATGCAATGAGAACTGTTGTGCTACAAAATCGGATGGCTCTTGACTTCACCCTAGCGGCAAGAGGTGGTACGTGCACGCTTATCAAAGAAGAATGCTGTGCTTATATACCTGACAATTGACATGAGATAAATAATCACCTAGAGGTAATTCAGCAAGTATCAGCCATGACTGAACCAGGCCCAAACCCACTGACGAACTTTTTCCAGAATCTGTTTGGGGGGTGGGGTTCCATCCTAATGAACATTCTAATTGCTATTTGTGTGCGTATACTCCTAATAGGAGCATGTGTTTGTTGTGGAATTCCCTGCATGAAAAGATTAATCAAAGATTTTGTTGATGTATCTGTTACTGAAACTTTCTACCAAGATATTGAAATTGAAAGATTGATTTCAGATGACGCTTTTTCTGAAGTATAGATTGAATGACTCACCTAGCTGAAAATCCTGAGTGGGAAAGGCTAGGAGATGAAATGGCACTATGCATACTTCAAAATAGAATAAAAAGTATTAATAGGGGGAAAATGTTAAAAAATGTGTATTTGAATACATGAGAAATGCTAGCTTAAAAGCAAAGTAGTATATAATGCATTTTATTCTATTAATCATATAGTAGTAAAATTAATTCATGTCTAAATGTGAAGTAGTTTTGAAACTGCAGTGTGGCTTGAAACAAAAGCTGATCTCTGACCCTGACAGAATGCTAGCTTAGAAGTTTTTATGTTTATGCTTTTCACAAGTGATTATCTGCTGGGTCAGGAAATTAAATGTGTATAATAATGAAATCTTCTGCTCTTTCCTGTTGAAATGACTGGCCTTGTATATGTATCAGTAAGATAACACGCAGCTGTGTGAGAAAGTATAACAGAGAACAAAGACATACATTAAAAGACTGAAGCTGCCATTGTATTCGAACTGATATGAAACCTTGAATAAGTAACTTTACAGAAAGACATTATGACTGACCAGCTGGATAGCAAGGCCGTATTGTATCTAGAGGAAAAGTTTTTTAAAACATACTGCATCAGCAGATTAAAAGAATAGAGGCTTGTAAGCTAAAGTAATGTAGATGCCCTGTGACATATCACGTCAGTAAGGTGGGCATAGCTTAAATGTTAAACCTATATAAAATTGTGTGCTTCCTGTTTCATGCCAGACAAAATTCTGTACTTGTATGGTTTTTTGCCTCCTGGTGTACACTAGTAAACTTTTGAATCTGAACCTCCTGTGTATTGAATTATTAATTTTATTTAACATAGACCCATACAATTTGTAATTAATTTGTCTGTATGCATGTCAGCTTTACAATAATACCTTAACCATTACGGTGTGATGCTCCTTTACGGAGATATTCACAGAATTATTATTAATATTATATTTCTCATAATTTAGAAATAAACAAAGCATAATATCTCATCATCTGTAACAGACAGAGACTACATATCAGTGTACACGTTGTGTGGCTCAATGTCAGCTTTAAAATGACACATCCTGCATGTTGCCAACATAATCCCTTGCAAAGATATGGGCATAATAATGAGAAATATCCTAATTTCCATAATGTGACAAGCTTGAGTATTTCATTTCTATCATTGTCATAGATGAACATTAATTTTTTAGCAGAAATTTGTGTTTGTTCTGCTGTGAATACTGCACTTCTCCCCTGATATACATATTTTCAGAAATACAGCAAATATATTAATTTTCATATTCCTACAAGCAAGCAAACAAGGATATCTGTCCATGTATGACATTCACAATTCATATTACTATATGAAGTTGTACATTTTGATAGTGGCTTCAAAATTATACCTCACTCATCACCTTGTCATCTTTCTTAGCAGAGTTATTTACCAAAATATGAAAAAAAAATCATAATTTTCATAACCTAATTCCTAAACAAATTGTGATATCTGTAAATATTTACATCCTGCAGATACAGTTCATTACTATGTTGTAAGTGTTAATACTGCCTTCAAAATGAGGTCTTACTGAGCATGTTGACATGTTCCCTAGCAAAGTTATTTACCAAAATATGAAAAAATATAATTCATTTCATAACCTAAGTCATAATCAAACTGATATATGTATATGTAAATAGCATACAGATACAGTTCTTTTACCAGTTTGTAAGTACTAATACTGTCTACAAAATGCAGTCTTACTCAGCATGTTGGCATGTTCCCTACCACAGTTATTTCCCAAAATATGAAAAAAAATGCAATAACATTTCATAATCTAAGTCATAAACTGTCATATCTGTGCATTTACAGCATCAAGACAAACTTATTTTATCAACTTGTACGCACTAATACTGTCTTCAAAATGAGGTCTTGGTCAGCATGTTGAAATGTTCTGTAGCAATTTACCAAAATATGAAGCACATATAATACATTTCATAACGTAAGTCATAAAAAATATATATCTGTATATGTGTACAGCATGCAGATGCCTTCATCTCTATCTTACAACAGAAACAATTGTAAAAATGAATGAAACTGAATGAAAGAAAGAAACTGGGGGGAACTTCTGTGTGACTCCACATTGACAGAAACCAAAATCTGGCATGTGCATTCATCAGTGTGATAACTTTTAGTAATGTGAACAAGAATGGGAGCTGACGGAGGATTTACCTGACAAGTGATAATGACTCAGTGTTATACTGTAACTTTACATATTGTAAATGAATAATGTGGTAATGACTTGCATTCCGCTACTGCAAGGTTCTGCATGCTCAGACAAAGGTGATAATTGCTGCACTTAACCTGTTGAGTAGACGTTCATTACATTCCTGGTGCAGGTGGAATGTAAGTCTGAGTCATTATCCTCTGTTAGGGAAAGATCAGAGCAATTCAATAAAAGTAGTATAACAAGTATATATTACTGAGCCTTTCCTCTTACATAAACTGTACACACAAACACAAAAAGTCAGAAATATTGCCCTGCATACTGAGTTGCCAGAGCTAGGTAAAATCAGCAATAAAATGTATATAGCATTCATATCACTGAGCCCTTCCTATCATCTGAACTGTACATACCAATGAAAGAGCCAAAATCATTGGCCAACTGCTTTGTTTTATCTATGTCAGAATTACTGTAAAAATAGTAACATTTATCTGACTCAGCCATTTCTACGATTAGAATCAGACATATACATGAAAAAGTCAGATTATTGTTCAGCATATCTGGTTGAGCAATGCCAAGAATATTGTAAAAGCAGTAAAAATATTTAAATCCTTCAGCCATTCCTTTCACATGAAATGTACACACAAACAGAGCAAGAAATAGTGCCCAAAGTATACGGTTGATTACGGCCAGCAGTGATGCAAAATTAGTTCTCATCTGAACCGTCCACAAAAATAACAAAGTCAACTGCCCCGCCCACCAAAAAAACCTGTGGTATGAAAAGAAAATGATAAAATCAGAATCTATAGAAAATGCATTTCTTTCACTACATACTAAAGGAAACAGGGATATGTGAATGTATGTACATGATCAAATAAAAGAGTGAAGTGGTTATCTTGAAGAGGAAACTACCACATTGACAACACAGCTGTAAGAGTTTCTCCAGTCATTTGGCATTAAGGAACATGCGTGGACAATGACCTAACTTTTGACCAACAACTAGAACATCCACAAAGACACCTTACTAAAGGGACACAAGGCCTAAACAATGTATCTTACATGGAGAAACTCAAAGCCCTGTCTGTATTTTACAGACTGCTAATAGATGACCTGTGTCTGGCTTATAAGACATCGTCCAACCCAGTACTGATTGATTTACTGCACATCAGTACCCCTGACATGATCAAACTACATATGTATGTATATATTATATAAATACATATATGTATACACACACATACATAGATCTATACGTGTGTATGTGTGCATGTATCCAAGAATGCAGAATCTCAAGAACTGAGGAAGTAAATGAGAAAGTGAGGACACTGCAGCACTCATCCTCTCACTCTTCAGTAAGTCTTGCTACACTGCAGCACTCATCCACTCACACTTCAGTAAGTCTTGCTACATACAGCACTCATCCTCTCACTCTTCAATAAGTCTTGCTACACTGCAGCACTCATCCTCTCACTCTTCAGTAAGTCTTGCTACACTGCAGCACTCATCCTCTCACTCTTCAGTAAGTCTTGCTACACTGCAGCACTCATGCTCTCACTCTTCAATAAGTCTTGCTACACTGCAACACTCATCCTCTCACTCTTCAATAACTCTTGCTACACTGCAGCACTCATCCTCTCACTCTTCAGTAAGTCTTGCGACACTGCAGCACTCATCCTCTCATTCTTCAGTAAGTCTTGCGACACTGCAGCACTCATCCTCTCACTCTTCAGTAAGTCTTGCTACACTGCAGCACTCATCCTCTCACTCTTCAGTAAGTCTTGCTATGCTGCAGCACTCATCCTCTCTCTCTTCAGTAAGTCTTGCTATGCTGCAGCACTCATCCTCCCACTCTTCAGTAAGTCTTGCTACACTGCAGCACTCATCCTATCACTCTTCATTAAGTATTGCTACACTGCAGCACTCATCCTCTCAATCTTTAGTAAGTCTTACTACACTGCAGCACTCATCCTCCCACTCTTCAGTAAGTCTTGCTAAACTACAGCACTCATCCACTTACTCTTCAATAAGTCTTGCTACACTGCAGCACTCATCCTCTCACTCTTCAGTAATTCCATCCTCTCACTCTTCAGTAAGTCTTGCTACACTGCAGCACTCATCCTCCCACTCTTCAGTAAGTCTTGCGACACTGCAGCACTCATCCTCTCACTCTTCAGTAAGTCTTGCAACACTGCAGCACTCATCATCTCACTCTTTAGTAAGTCTTGCGACACTGCAGCACTCATCCTCTCACTCTTCAGTAAGTCTTGCTACCATGCAGCACTCATCCTCTCACTCTTCAGTAAGACTTACTACACTGCAGCACTCATCCTCTCACTCTTCAGTAAGTCTTGCTACACTGCAGCACTCATCCTCTCATTCTTCAGTAAGTCTTGCTACACTGCAGCACTCATTCTCTCACTCTTCAGTAAGTCTTGCTACACTGCAGCACTCATCCTCCCACTCTTCAGTAAGTCTTGCTACACTGCAGCACTCATCCTCCCACTCTTCATTAAGTCTTGCTACACTGCAGCACTCATCCTCTCACTCTTCAATAAGTCTTGCTACACTGCAGCACTCATCCTATCACTCTTTTGTAAGTCTTGCGACACTGCAGCACTCATCCTCCTACTCTTCAGTAAGTCTTGCTACACTGCAGCACTCATCCTCTCACTCTTCAGTAAGTCTTAGTACACTGCAGCACTCATCCTCTCACTCTTCAGTAAGTCTTGCTACACTGCAGCACTCATCCTCTCACTCTTCAGTAAGTCTTGCTACACTGCAGCACTCATCCTCTCACTCTTCAGTAAGTCTTGCTACACTGCAGCACTCATTCTCTCACTCTTCAGTAAGTCTTGCTACACTGCAGCACTCATCCTCCCACTCTTCAGTAAGTCTTGCTACACTGCAGCACTCATCCACTTACTCTTCAATAAGTCTTGCTACACTGCAACACTCATCCTCTCACTCTTCAGTAAGTCCATCCTCTCACTCTTTAGTAAGTCTTGCTACACTGCAGCACTCATCCTCTCACTCTTCAGTAAGTTTTGCTGCCATGATAGGATGTGGACAATAATATGGACAATCTTTGTTTTTTGATGTGATGATTATTTAATAAGTTACAAGTGACAAACAGTAGGTATCCCTGGACATTTTGTAAACAGAACAGCTTATAGCAAGACAGAAAGATAAAGCACTAATTAATCTGCACAATAATGAATAAATCAGGTGGCATTCAAAATACAATTTTTTTGTGTTCTATATTTGGCAGTCACTGCACATCTGTTCATTTGATGTATCTACTAAAATCTATAACATTACTGGAATTCATCATTTGACCTGGAAAGCAACTGCTACAGTGCTGAATATATGAGATTTGGTTTTCGTCAAGTATGGCCTGCAGTAACTAGTCCCATATACAAGTGGAGCTCTTCATTCACTTATACTTCTCATTCCCTTTTATGGTGTTCTCAAGTAGTTCAGCAATGTACACGGTGGTACAGTGGTAGCATTGTTGCCTCACAGCATGAGGTTCTCCTGTTTGATTCTCGGCTGGAGTACCTTCTGTGTGGAGTCTGCATGTCCTCTCCGCAGTTGAGTGGCCTCTGAAAGACATGCGTGAATGGGCGTGCCTTCGCTGAAGGTTGGGTGTCGGGCTGGCAACTCAGCACCATAAAAATCAACTGCCAATCATTAGCAGACCGGAGTTCCACTGTGGCAACCCCTAACCAGGAAAAGACAAACAACAACAACCAATATATAGTACTGAATTAATTCAGCATAGTGAGCCCAGGTCCTCTTTCTAATCAAGACTATATTTCTTCCAGTCCTCATTCACCAATGCTGAAGGAAGACTGAAAAAAGCAATCTTGTGAACTCGGTCATGGAGTAACATTGTGGCATGTTATGCAATGTCCAAGTCATTTTGTAAGATCCCTTTATGTAACTATTGTTATCATAATAATATTGTGATGAGATAGAACCTTAAAAATATGGCTACAAACCATCATGTAATTCTTGATTTGATTCTCTACCTTTTCATGAATACTGCTGCATCTCTTTTCAACTAACCCAGCAGTTCTCTCAAATCATCAATATGGTATGTGTATATCTTATTTGCTGTGTATATACATTAAGTGAAATGTTACATGATGCCTTATATGTGCTTGTTACTGAATTGTGTATGTTTCTCTTTTTTACATGGCATTGACATTTCAGCCCTCACCACCAGATTAAGAGTAAGAGGAGGACATATCAGGTAGGTTTTATTAGTTACATTAACATTATCTGTCATATTTGCTTGATATGTAAATGACACTGGAACAGTGATCATTTGAACATCTACCACCATACTAAATTTATTTACACAACTGTACTATGTTCTTCATATTGATAATTGTTTTGAAGGCCTAAGCTATGTGGATAGATTACTGTAGCTTAGAACAACTGGGAGGTAGAAGAAGAAGAAGGGTCCAGGAAGCCCTGGGCAATGGTCCTAGCAAAACTTGACCTACACTAGGAGAAGGAATCTGGCTTGTCGTGCTTTGTAAAAGTATGTCTAGAGGAACAAGTTGCTGCTTCTAGAATACAGATATAATCCAATCATTCCCAAAACGCCATAGATGAAACCAAGGCATGATAGAATATGGCTTGATCCTGCCTGGAATAGTTTTGTTGCTGTGGGAATAACAAAAGGTAATAGCACAAGATATCCATTTGGAAATAGTCTGCTTTGATAAAAGTTGCCCCTTCTCCTTACCTTAACAAGAAATGAACTGAGCAGAAGTTCTGAAAATGTTTGTAATGTCAAGATAGTGCCTGAACTCTCTGTGGACATCCATGGTATGAAGTATCCTTTCTCCCTCATGTTAGGGCTCAGGGAATAACACAATTATATGGATAGTTTGACTTTAAGCAAATTTGTATGCCACTTTAAGCATAAAAGAAGGATTAGTTCTTAAGAAAACCCTTTCCTGTGGAAAATAAAATAAGGTTGACCTACTATAAGAACCTACAGCTCAGCTATTCTTCTCGCAGAGGTCACAGCAAGGAGTAAAATTTATTTCCATCTTAAGAACCTCAAGTCAGCCAGATGAGCTGGTTCAAATGGAGCAGGTGTTAGCTTCTAACACAAAATTAATGTCCCAAGGAGGAACCACTGATTTTCTTGGATGCATAACCCCTTTAAAATTGTGTTGACATGGGAATACCTTGAAAACAGGGAGCCATGGTCAGACATGCTAAAATGGCAAGCAAGTGAATCTTGACAGAGGAGTAAGACAGACAAATAGAAAAACAATTCACACAAATATTGTAAAACAAATGAAACACTATTCAGAATGGGTTCAAGTTATGTTTTTGGTACCATCTACAAATAATTTTCCATTTGCTAATATATGATTTTATAGTAGAGGGCTTTCTTGCCCCCATTAGTACCTCCTGCACATCCTCAGTAAACAAGTGCCTAAAAGGTACTAAGAAGACCCAAAGATGCAGGCAGTCAGTGAAAGTTGTTTGAGGTTGGGATGTATAATAAGTCTGTTTTTTTTTTTTTTTTTATCAAGAAACATCTTTATTAAATTATCACTTATGACCTAGGCAATCATACATTTATAAAAATGAAAACAAACCATACTGGCATATTTTCAGTTGCAAACATTATACATCACTTATAATCTATATAGTCATTATCAGTCAAACATTATGAAGCTCATTTAATTCTTGCCTTTCCTTAAACCTCGATCCTCTTTCAAAACGTAATTCTGTATTGTTCTCACCACTTCTTTTTTTCTGTGTCATTTGTTCCTACCCTTTTCTAAAGCTCCCACTTCCAGTTGTTTTATCTATGTCACTATAGTCACTATTTCTAGTACAGGTGGTTTAGACTTTGAATTTCCATCTTTTAGTAAATGCTTTTTTGGCAGCCACCAGAATTAAACTCAGCCAAGCCTTACTATAGCTAGGCAATTCTGATTCTGTATCACAGATCAGAAAATCATTTCCTTTGTTACATCAATTTGTTCACCTGGTATTTCTGATAGAGTAGTGTGCAGACAATATTTAAAGTCTAAATAGCCAATGCAGAAAGGACAGTAGCAGCCCTCAATGAAATAAATCTAATACCAAAAAAAAAAAAACACTACAAGGGCTTGTGCCCAAGGACAGATCTGAATTATAACATCCAAAGATCCCAAGGATAGATCCAAAGAATAATATCCAAAAGATCATTTTATTGACTAATAAAATTATTTCCTGGAAAAGTTAATTTTATTGATTATCTTTTGGATATTATTTTTTGGATCTGCCCTTGGGCACAAGCCGTTGTCATGTTTTGTTTTGTTTTTTTTGTTATTAATTTTTAAAGTCTGCCAACTCATTATAATCCAACAAAATATGTTCCCAATTACCTCTTTCATCTCTGTTCTTGGATAACCAGATCCAGTCTATGAGGAAACTTATGGTAATTGCTCCTGGCCAATTCCAAAAGAAGGATAAACACTGTTTTCTGTGCCAGAAGGGAGTCACCACAATCATAGGGTATTCCTTCTGAATCTTCAGAATTACCTCAAATACCAGAAAGGGAAGAAAAGCATATGAGAATATTCCTGTCCAAGGAAAGGAAAAGGCATTTGTTGTCCAGGCCTTCTTGCATGAAGTCTTAGAGCAGCTAATTGTTCATTGGGAAGACAAAAAGTCCTGTTTGAGGAACTCCCCACAGATGGATCAGGTCTTTGAAAACCACTGATGTAGTTTCCATTCATGAAAGTCTGTCTTTGTCCTACCCAGCTTGTCTGCTACACAAATTGCTATGAGAGAATGTACAATGTAGAATGAGATTCTGCTGTAAAGCTATATCACATGATAACATGTCCAGTCTGCAAAGGGGATAAGACCTGGCTTTCCCTTGCTTTTTTATGAACCACATCACTGTGGTATTGCCAGCAACAAATTGAAGTGGTCCTGGGGACCAAAGGTTATTTAGAAAATTGAGTGCCTTCATAAGACCAAACTTCTCCTTCACATTTATGTGCTTGTGTCTGTATTTGTTGCCCCAGATACCTTGCACTTTTAACCCCCTAGCAAAGTGCGAGGTAACTATGGTGATTGATTGTTTTGGAGCAGGAGAGGAGAGGGAGAGACATGAATTCAGGGTACTTGATGTCTCCACCAAGTGATTTCTCTTCTCACACATCCCAGAACTGGAATCTGAAAATATAATGGGTATTGCTGCTGGGGCCAAAGAGACTTCAGGTACCATTGTATCTTTCTCATGTGGAGTCTTGCCAGAGGTATCATGAGTATAATAGATGCAAAGAGACTCAGAATCCTGAGGTATTCCCTCTCTTGTCCATTAAGGGGACCTCAACAGTTGCAGAAGTCATTGCTAACCCCCAGTCCATAATGGCTGTATGTGAAATACTAGAGGGGAAAAAAATAGAATAGATCTAAATGTAGGTATATTTTTTTTCTGTGAAAGAAAAGCTGTTTGTACTGAGGTTCTCTTGGAATCCCAGCCTGCATATGAGATCTCTCACAAAAGAGAGATTTATGACACTTTGAAAAAGAGTCTGCATAGATAAACAAGACATCTTAATATGGAAAAAATGTGGATACCATGTAGCCTGCAGTGTGTTATAACTGGAGCTAGATACTTTGTGAAAATTCTTGGGCAGTGGACAGCCCTAAAAGAAAGGCAGTGAATGGATAATGTGATCCAGATACCTAAAACTTTAAGAAACAGCTGAAGCCCTAATGGATAGGAACATGATGATAAGCATATTTTAAATCTAAGGTTACCAAAAAATCTTAAATGGGAAATAAATGGTAAGAGATTGTGTTGTGAAAGGATCTTGAACTTGTGCACTATCACAATCTGGTTTAAGAAAAAGGTCAATAACTCATCTCCATGCGTTTTCTTTTTTCTGGCATCAGAAACAATCTTGAATGAAAAACTTTTTCCCACTGGGAAAAAGGAATTATTTCTATTAACCACCCCCTCCCCTGCAATAGAGCATGTGCTCCAGGACAGGAGGGAACAGAGGGGTTTGGTCTGGGGATGTAGAATAATTCCCTGCAAAGGATGGATCTCTTCCCACTGAGTCAGTCTCCTAACCAGCTCGTCTGAAACAACCTGTTGGGAAAGAGAGGAATCTGGAGAATCTGACTTTCTGGAAGGGATAAGACACTGCCAGGGTGGGAGGTGAGACAAGCCCTCTTTACATACTCATTCTGACTTTTTTTACTGCCTTTTGTTCTGGGGGGGTCCTGCTTACTTTTTGGGAACCTCTCCAATGCTTAATGCCTGCTTGCCAGCATATTGCTGAGACTGTTTTGTTTTGTTTCTTGTTGCAGTTGGACAAGGGAGCAAAATAGCCTTTGGAAAATTTAGAGATGGAGGGATAAAAAAAAAATCTGAGATATTCCTTGTATATCAGCTTAACGCTCTCATCACATTTTTTATAACTTTTGCAGCAGTGGGATGAAAAGCTCTATTCAAATGTGATTTTGAAAGCTCAGTTTTACATCTTCTAGGAGGTTCTGAGAATGAAGCCGGCTAAACCTCCTCAGCACAGTGGCAGTGACAGGCTCACTGGATGTGGTATCTACAGTCAAAAACATACTTTAAATGACCAGTGACCTGCAGAAATCAAATAAACCAAACCACACAAAGCAGATTTTTCCTCACAGGGAGGAACTGCAGATAAAACATTCCTCATAATTTCACAGTTAGTCACAATAAACTTATGAGCCTGACAACTCAAAATTATAAAAATTAAAGTTACAGAAGAAAACACTTTCCCCAAACTTAAAAATCGTTTTACCAGCCTTACCAAAAATGGGAGGGTTAGAGTTAAAGTGCTTGACAGCAGCTGGATTAACTAAAGCTGCTGAGCCATGTTTGGGAAGAGGGTTGTTGTTGTTGTTGTGTCTTTCGGCTTTTCCCGGTTAGGGGTCACCACAGCGGAACTCCGGTCCGCTAATGATTGGCAGTAGATTTTTACGTGCTGAGTTGCTGGTCCTGACGCACAACCTTCAACGAAGGTACACCCATTCACGCATGTCTCCACACAGAAGACAATCTAGCTGAGAATCGAACAGGACAACATGAAGAGGGTATAAAACTTAAAACAGCGAGGAAACTTTATACATTCTATTTGCCTTTTTTATGGGCAGTAGGTTGAGTATCGGGAAAATTGTAGGCAGTGACACACATTTCTCCAGAGCTGACCGAACTGGAGAAATGGGTAAAGCTTCTGAAAATTTCTTCTGTAACAGCTGATATTATTTTCAGGAGGACTGAGAAACCTCAGTTTTCTCCCACTGAATACACTTGCACATTCTGGAAATAGTCTCGGAGAAAGAGAATCATTGATAGGGAGATTCAGGTGACATGCTCTCCACTGAGTCTGAATCAGAATTCGAAGGGATAAAAAACTTTATCTGTTCCATCCAATTCCTGTCTGGTTTTAATTTCTTGAATCTCTTCAGGAGAAGAGGAATCACTTTTTCTTTTACCAGAAACCACCTGATAAGAAAGTTCTAGAGAGTGTACAAGACACTCAGCCACACCTAATAATCCTCTCCTGTCAAGTGAAACTGGACCAAGAGAAGCTATAAGTTTAGTTTTCTGTTTCTTTTTGACATGAAAATTAAGATAAACACATTGTTTAATAGCAGGAATAGCTTCCTCAGGGATGGGCAAAACTTTCTGGTTAAGCAGGGCCATTTTCTCTTTCCCTTCTTGCAACAACGGCAAAAGTGGTTCTCCCTTGCCGTTTAACCGGAGCCCAATAGCTGCAGAGGACATTACTAACCCCCAGTGCATAGTGGCTGTATTTGCCACACATATGGATCTTGGGGAAAGAGGAGAGTGTGGTCTGAGGAACCAGCTTGGCCACAACAGAGTCTCTCACCTGAATCTGAGGCAAATTACCAGCCTGCTGTGTTGGCAAACACTCCTATTGAATTATCACTTAAGACATAGACAAAGATACGTTTATATAAAAGAAAACAAAACTATGTAACTTCTGCTAGCTAAGAATTATGAGTAATCATCTTTGAGATATAACAAAATATTTATTGACAATTACTCAGATAAAAATGTGTTAACTGAGCAGCACTAAACACTCCAAAATATTGTTTCCTTGGTGTCAAAACCACCACATCTCTTATGCATTTCACAATAAAAGAGATGGTTCCCTGAGAGGATGAATTTGCACAGAAATGCCTCCTATTATAATAAAATAGCTAAATTTGCCACCAGTGTCCCTAATAGGACCCACCATCGTCATAGCTTAAAGCAATTAAACTAGCTTGAACTGCAAAACTACCTAAAATATTTACAATTAACTACAGCACATAAACTCATTTATCATCCAATAAAATGCCCTGCACTACAAAACCTATTACTGACCTACTGTCCAGCAAGGGAGCTCTGTTCTTCTAACAAATCATTGTTACTTACAAATAAATCAAAAACCTTGCAGGAAACTTGCTCTACTCCCAATACGTTGCTAAACTCTGAAATAGTGTCCCCACACTAATAAAGTTGTGTGACAAACTGAATAGTTTTAAACCACTTTGTAAACAATATCTTAACCAGTCCAGCAAATGCTCATCACAAGGTTAAGACTTTTTGATCACTATACAATACTCTCCAAATACATACTCTCAACCTCTCACTGAAATGAGAAAACACATTTTCTACATAACCGCTGCCTGTACAATCTATTAAGTTGTACATGGGCTTTCGCTTTAGTAACTTCCACCTTTGTAAAATTTTAGAATGCATAAATGTAACTACTGTTTATCCATAAATGTAAATAGAAAATGTAACTACTCTGTGTTTAACTAGAACCTAGTATAATGCAATGTAAACAAATGGAGCCTTTTCCTCAAGTCTCCACTGAAAATGGATATTATCCAGTTGGACTTTCCCAGTAAACAAAACAAATATAATGACATAAAGAAATGCATCTGTTGAGTGATATTTGCTGAATTTTACATTGCCAGCTTTTCTTTTAAATGAAAAAAAAGGCTACTGCAATAAAATTAATAATTATTTTCCAGGAATAGCCATGAACATCTCTTAATATCTTAGTGCAAAAAATCTAGTTAAAGCCTAAAATAATGGTGGGACAAAGGGCCAAAAGTAGAGATAGATTTTAAATATTGTTCTTATAAACTTAAAAAGTTACTAGAATAACAGGATTTGTGTTAGCATGCATTTTCCAAAGAAAATTATATCATAATTTAGGGATTTCAATCCCCAATGATTTGCCAGAAAACCAAAAAATATGAGGCAAAAGTCTAGACATTCTGCAAAAATTTGTGCAGGTATGAGGTATGCGTGCTTTAAAGTTTACAAAAAATAATGTTGTCTGGAGCAACCTCTTGCTTTACTAGATCCCCACAATAGCATTGTATGGTACTGAACCCTCTACACACTCATGCATGCCCAACAACTACTCACACATACTCGCATACAGGCACTCATGCACAGTCACAAATACACATGCACTTGTGCATAGTCATATACACATTACCACAAACTCACGTACTCACACTAACACATATTCATAGACTCAGTGACATGAACTCACATTTACCCATGCACACTAAAATTCATGCAGTCACACACACACACACAAACACACAGACACACACACACACACACACACACACACTCACGCACCCCCAGATATACACTTGCACTCATGTACACTCACGTGCATGCACTTGCAAACACTGGCATACATGCACTCACGGATACTTGCACACAAATGGACACACACATATACACACATACAGGAACACACACACACACACTGTTTTTCTGATGTCCGTTTTCACTTTTCTTTGCTACAACTTTATTTAAAAAAATGAGCAAGGACCTGGGCACACAGTTTATGACTTTTTGCCCTATGGTTCCGGCACCCTTGTAAGCAATACAGTTAAAGAGAAGAATGGGAGTGCCCCTGGATAGTAAGAATTCAGACTAAAGTTACAAAGCTAACAACCATAACTACAGTTACAGTGCTTACAGGTGTGGGGTGAGCGGTATGTTGAATTATGCCGATTTGAATTATCGTCATGTTATTCGATATACTGACTTGATCAGTGTTCCGTATTTGATCATGTTTTTCAGTGTATTGGATTTTTTCTTTTGTTCATCGTTCATATGATAGTAAACTTATATATATATATATATATATATATATATATATATATATATATATATATATATATATAAATATATAAATATATATAGCATACATATTTATTCAATTGTTTTCACGCACATCTACATACATGAAGATTGCAGTGTTACATTATCATTCATTATATGCATGTGTGTACAATTTTATTGATTATCACGTTACACTATACTAAGGTCAGCATACAAGAACTGTGTACATTTGCAGGCCTTTGTACAGATGGTTAGGTATATCTGTGTACTTGCGCATTTGTTAGTGTGTGTAATGCTGCACCTGTGTATTCATAGATGTAGCTTGATTGATTTCTATCAGTTCATGAAATCACGGCAAAGATCGATTAACAAGGCAGGTTAGGTTCTAGTGTGTAGTGAACAGGAATGAGGACAATAATGGAACAACATACAGGAACCTGCACATGCTATTGGGCCTGTGGTTCAGCACAGAAAACATCCATCAACACACAAGACTGACAGTTTTCAGGACCAGATCTGTGATGTAGTGACAGACGTCTTCCAGATGCACATGAGGGACCTAATGCACAACTTCTTTCAAAACATAGCACAGGCAATGTTTTACTCCTTCCTGGAGATTCCTAGAGAGAGTTTTCATTATTTTTGACCATATCCGGGTGGTCTGTCAAGACTGTAAATATTGTCTGTGTGATCCACTTATGTAATGCTGTTACCATGGTGTTTTCCATATCCCAGTTTTTACTGCCTAGTAACAATTTACACACATCTCATATTGCTGTCATGCTTTTGCCAAGTTCTACCATGTTCTTTCCATGATCAGCACCTATTGCCCTTGTTCAAGAGGGACAGAGGTGGAAACCCTGTGGTTAATTTACAGTTATCCATCTAATTGTCTAGATTGCATTTGAAGAGGGCCAATGAGGTGATCTGTTTGACATGAAGTGGGAGTCTGTTCCAAAGATGTGGTGACCTCTGAGAGACAAATCTGTCCCACAAGCCAGTTCTATTAATGTCACATACCAGGTTAAGGTCTTTGGAGTGAGTAACTCATATACCATTTGATTTATGAAGATGCAGCATTTCCAATAAAGCAGGGTCAGAGATTGCCGTGTATGCAAGGCAGAGATTTCCTCTGAGTAGTCTGTATGAAACAGAATAAATTGCAGTGATTTTAACTGATCCAAATAGAAGAGATGCTGAAGATCTTGAATTTTTCTAGTGAGGAACCTTTGTGGTCTCTTCGATTGCTGCAGGTGCTTGGAAAGGTACATACCAAAAGGGGAGTTGTACTCAGTTATTGGTCAGATAAGTGAAAAGTACAGGGAGGTTATAACTTCTTTTGTTCTGGAGGCAATGCCCTTACTTATAAGATGAGCAATATAGAATGCCCTTCTTACCACTGTAGAGACATGGTGATCAAAGGTAAGGTTGTTATCAACCTGTATGCCCAGGTATCTCACACTGAATGCGTGCTTAAGGTGCTGCTATTGATGTGGCAGTTAGTAAGAACATCGCCCTTACTGAAAGGGATGATAATACATTTTTTTGCATTAAGTTTAAGGCTATGACTTTGGCAGCCGTCATTTGCTTGTGTAAGACCTTCTTGTAGGATGTTGACATCATTTGGAGATTCTATGACCACTCCCAATTTGCAGTCATCAGCAAATCTTATCAGCCACAGACCTTTAGTTTTTGCTTGTACTTTGGAGAAATAGATTCCAAACAGTAGAGGTCACAGGACTGATCCCTGTGGAATACCACTGGTTACAGTTCTGCTGTTGGAATTTGATTTCTCTATTTTGACTATATGGGTTCTATCATTGAGCCAGTTAGTGACCCATCTAACAATATAAGGGTTGAGTCCTAGTTTAATTTCTCCAAATATTTTGGGTTTCTAATACCGTGATGCTGCATACCTCTCAACTGCCCAGATTTTCACAGAATGTTTTGGCTCATATTTTTGATCTGTTCCTCATAAAATTTGTATTTTTATGGTAAATCACAGGGATGATCTGAGGATTTATGTCAGTAAATAATGACATACATTTCAGTTTCAGACCTCATATCCTTCAGAAAATGTATGCTAAAACAAACCCTGTTACTTTAGCAACCTTCTAAGTTTATAAGAGCAATATTTAAATTATGCCCCTATTTTTGGGCCATTGCCCCCCCCCCCATTTTGACAGGTTTTGTCCAGATTATGCATGATGGGAATGGACCCCATTCCTAAGTCAAAGTGAAATTAGTATTGTTTCAATCTTTAATGTTAGCCAAAAGTGCTCTTCGCAGCACCAGCAATGTGCCCAGTACTGACACCTTTTGCAACTTGTATGGGGTTACATGTATTGGTAACATATCTAAATATGATTGTAAATTCTTTTTTATAAGACTTGTTGCTTCTACTGCTATTGGAGCTGTGTGGGTATCTTTCTTCCACATTGCTCTCATTTCTGCCTGCAAATCTTGATATTTTATGACTTTGTGTCTCTATATATTCAAGACAATGTAGTCACTGGGTGTAGCAATTTCAACAATTAGTGCTACTTTTATCTTCTTTTCATGGACCACAATATCTGGTTTTCTTGCATCTATCTTTTGAACTGTTAGTAATGGGTGATCCTATGTGATGTAGACTTCATCATTTTCTATGATGCTTTGTGGTTCATGTTTCCAGTGTTTTTCAGCCACTTCAGTACCATAATGTTTTGCAAGATCCCCAGTGCAATAGTCTTGCCACATTATTTTGCATTTCAGTATACAAGCCTTCTGCCATTAATATGTCACAACCAGCAACAAGGTGTGTGACTATTTCCAGTTCTGTTTTACAAAACCTACATTTGTCTGTTTTTCCCACATGTTCAATGGACTTTGTAAACCAACTTTGGACAGTATCTTGGGCTACCAATATTAACCTTTCATCTCTTGGTTTGAATTCACTTCTCCTTAACCATTCCTGCATTTGTTCCTGATTAACACAAGGTTCTTCCAGAAGTTTTCTATACTTGCAACTATGTTTATGTATTTTCCACATTTCTTGTCATCTCATCTGATCCTTCACCTTATATTGTTTCTTTGTTTTTTTTTTTGGCACATTCAGTTGCTACCTAATATTTATCTACTTCAGGTTTGATTTCAGTTCCTGCTTGACGATAATATGCTTCTACTAGACTAAGAAGGAAAGTCATCTTGATTTATTTTCCTCATGTTTCAAAACTTACACTACATTTAAGTCTTGTGAGGTCAGGAGATATGTGTGCAGTCCCACAACTGCATTATGTGTGCAGTCCCACAACTGCAGATAGTTACTTCAAATGAGAATGATTTGAGGTCAGATCTGACCAGGGAAGACCTCACAGTGGGGGTGCTATAGTGGTCCCCCATATTGATAAGCAGCAGATCCAGGATGTTGGCACCCCTTGTTGGGTGTCAACCAGCTGGTCCAGGGCATTGGAGTTAACAAAGTCAAGGAACCTTTGGGCTGGTGAGTTTGAGCACGAGTAATTTAACCAGTCAATGGATGGGTAGTTAAAGTCTCACAAAACCATTTTGTTTGGATGTATCTTGATAGACGCAATTAGATCCAAATAGGCAGAGTGGGTGTCCTGATTCATGGAGGGAGTTCTGTAGCTGGCAATGACTCAAATAAGTGTCCTACCAACAGTTAATTGCACCCAAAGTATTTCCAGGGAATCATGCTTTTTGACAAATCTGGAGGTGTATTTATCTTTAATTATAATTGATAGACCACCTCCTTTAGTTTTCATGCATCCAGTTTTTTTTGTCTGAATGTGTGGAAGGAGGTGTAACCCAGTATGGCTGGGGTGACCTCCACAACCTTGAACCATGTCTCCATGTCTGCACAAATGTCTGCGTTTTCCAAGGTAGGACTGCTTCCAGTAAGTGCAGTTTCATGTTAAGACTCCTAGCATTTAGCAGCATAACCTTGAGGTTGATTTTAGATGGAATTTTTAAGATGGGAATTTTGTCCTTGAGACATTGCCTAAAAATGGTACTAGGGAGTGCCAAGAGCCTTAGTCTGTAGCCAAACTCCCAGGGAGGACAAATGAAGACCATCTCTGGCAAAGCATCGAGGTCTTTCGATCATGTCATTCCAGGCTGACAAATACTGGATCCCATTAGAATGACACCAGAAACTAAGCCAGTTATTGACGTCAATCATTATCTGTTTGTATTGAGGCATCATCGTACTTGAAAGTAAAATGCTGCTTAAGGCTAAGGGACATACCTGCCTGAGACACATAGTCTGAGAGTTCAGTCATATCTCTTCATATAGTCCAGAGAGGTACTTCTCAAGTCATTCACACCAACATGGACAATGATGGAGTCATAACAGTACCTGTTGTTGAGAAACTTGAGTGCAAGTGTGATATGGCTTATCCTGACACCTGACAGACAGCTGACTATGACCTTTTCCTTATCCAGCCTGGGGAGAGGGACATCTGTGTGTGTCTCATGATGGAACAACCTATGACTAATATGTTTGGTTTTGAGGTTTGCCTTAAGGGCTGGACGGGTGGGACACTGGTCCATGAGCTATTATGTGTATTGTGTTCTGCAGAAGAAGTATTATGTGTATCATGCTTGTGTTTGTGTTTGGGAGGTTTCTGTTGTTTATGTATGTTTCTGGTGAGGACCTCTGCATATGTAGGTATGTGTGATGTGGGTTTGGGTGGAGTAGGATGTGAGGTGTGTATGCTGACAACTCACTCATTGTCATATGTGCTAACTGGTATGTGAGAGAGCGTGGATTCAAGGTTCTTAAAGGAGAACCACACCCACAGACTCAAAAAGCATGTTTATTTCATCATGGTTTGGTGTTTCCTACATTTTAACACTACTCTGGCACTATTTGCAGTTTTTAAAATATTTGTATATGTAATTTCTGAGTCTGACCACATGAGGTCTGGCATCTAGAACTAATTCTGATTGTTTAGCCTGCCTCTACCATATCCCACAATGCAGTGCTCATCTGTAAAAATTACATCATGCAGGCCTCTTTTTTCCTAAAGCTCCCGTCACTGCATTGATTTTACATGTATACACTGCTGTCTTTCAGTCAGTTTTAAGTAACATTTCATTTACATGCATACACTGCTGCCTTTCAGTCAGTTAGTTTTAAGTAACATTTCATGCTGTCCAATGACTACTGAAAACTCAAACACTGCAAAAGTCACAGAACAGACTTTCAAAGTGCTTTTTACTGCTGCTTCTTTTTAAAATGGCAAAACTGCAGTTTTGTTCTGAAGCTTGAATTGTACTACTTTAGCTTATCTCCCATCCTCCTTCACACCTAACTTCCCTAGCTGTCAAAGTGCTAAGGGTAATTTGAGGTGTTACCTGGTGTGATTGACAGCTCACATCAGGAGACTTGACTCATGCACTGCTTCCTTGTTCTAGCCTTTACTTTCTGTATGGGTAGGGGAAGGACCGGGGAACTGTGACATCACAGCATGGGGGGGGGGTTGTAGGACGGTCATGGTGATGTCAGTTTGGGGAGGGAATTGGCCAGAAAACTACCTGTATTCAGTGGCCTTGATGACATCAGTGAATTGGAGACTGAAGCAAGCTTTTCCAGGGTGGGATAAAAGTTTTTTGAAAGTGAAACCACCATAGTACAGTAAAGTACTGTTCTAGTGGACAGAAACAGTCAATTTAATATATTTTAAATGTGTTGTTGTTTATTCATAGCTGGGAAAGTAAATATGGAGAAAAAGGACAGAGAAGTTGTGGATTTAATAACAGAGTCTCATTGTTGTCCTTTAATATATTTGCATGTCTCACATGTTGTTTGTGTGGACTAGGAGTAGAAGTTTGTTGGTGAACATGAGGCAATTGCTACACTGCCGCAGGATGCCCATGTCAAACAAGATGGCTGGGGAAACTGTTGAAAATTGTCCATCCATAGTGTCAGGTAAATTTATATGGTCAGGAAAAGAGGTTGCACTTAGGAATGGCTAGTGGGTGAGAGGTGTGTTGGTACCTCTGAGACTAAGCTTAGAGTTCCACATGATAGTAGAGCAGGGCTGCGAAAAACCTCTGGAGAACCACAACCTAAGTGCTAAGGGAAAATTTAACAAGCAAAACATTTGTAGCTAAACCACCAACTGTGA
The DNA here is from genome assembly GCF_019279795.1 of Protopterus annectens. NCBI lineage: Eukaryota > Metazoa > Chordata > Ceratodontiformes > Protopteridae > Protopterus > Protopterus annectens. The sequence continues at coordinate 91,958,065 of NC_056749.1, forward strand.
CAACTGTTAAGTGACAGTGCATGATGGTGTGCTACACCCAGACAAATACAAATGCAGGCCTTAAACAAAACAAGAGATAACCCTTTTAACTCAAACTAACTAAGCACTCTCCCCCCAAAAGGGTGCATAAGAGCCTTCACCTACAAGGATGTCTTGAATTTGATGATCAGAAGTTACAAAACAGACCCATAAACAGCAAACCTAGAATATGCTATGCTACAGCTGAACTAGTACACTATACAGTAAAATGTGGAAAAAAACAGTTCATACAATTCAAGCAGACATTAGAATGCAAATACAAATTAAACATGCAATATAAGAGCAAAAGCAGGCACTTATAGTTAGTTGGAAGCAATGGATGACTTAGATCATCAGTGAAGAGCTAGTCTTAGTGCTCAAGTGACACCAAACAGTCCAGATTTAGCAAGTGTGAATCGAGCCTGTGCTATAAAATGCAGAAGTATTACAAATTCAAAGTACATAAAATCACAGTCACAACAGCAAAAATCAGTTTAATAAAGTAGAACTTCACCAGCAACTCCCAGCATAGAATGGTTTTGGCCACACTCTCCTGCCATAAGAGTCTAGAACACAAATATTCCTAATGTAAAACAACAGGTTTTAGAGCTGAGGTGTTTAAGACAAATCTAAGACACTGCAGAAGGCAGACACAATAGGCCTTCAATCAGCAATTTTCAGCTTGAAAGGGTGTAGGCTATCCTCTCCAGCCATAAGAGTCTAGACCACGAATCCTCCTAATGTAATGTTACTGGTCTGGAACCTAAGTGCATAAACCAGAATAATGACATGTAGAATAACAGGTGCAATAGGCCTTCACAAGCATTTCCCAGCTCAGAAGGGTGTAGGCCGCACTCTCCTGCCATAAGAGTCTAGTGTAAAATAACTGGTTTGGAGTCCAAGTGCTTAAAGCAGAACTAAGACACTTTCAGAATAACAGACACAATGAGCCTTCACCCAGCTTTTCCCAGTATGGAAGCGTGTAGGCTATCCTATCCTGCCCCAAGAGTTTAGACAATAAATCTTCCTAATGCAAAATAACTGATTTGGAACCCAAGTGCTTAAACTGGAACAAAGACATTTAAAACAACAGGCACAATAAGCCTTCACTGAGCAGTTCTCAGCTCAGAAGGGAAGAGGCAACCCTCTTCTCCCACAAGAGACTGCAAACTTTCTTAATGTAAAATAACTGGCCTGAAGTTCAAGTCCTTAAACTGAGAGACTTAGAGTAATAATTACAATTATCAGGCAACTAACAGGCAGTAATAAATACAACAGAATAAATGCAACTGAAGACTTTTAAGAACAAGCAGCTAAAGCAAAATAAAGTAATAAAGTAGGAAGAGGCACAAATATAGTAGGTGAACCATGTATTGCTAATTACTGTGCCATGTTTTTTTTTACAGTACTGTGACAGGTACATCTGGACAGGTACACTTCACATACTGCATTGACATTCACTGATCACTTAATAGAATATATGAATATGATGCTTTGTTTAGTATCATTCATGACTCCCTTATTTGTCTATATATTGCTTATGGCACTAACCAGTCTATTTTAACATAGCTTATATTAGGGCATGTATACAAAGGTTAGCAGTCATGTCCATGTATACATATTTGTAGTAGATATGTATGTCTGTAATATGATTGACATACAACTGCCCTTGTAATACGTAACTGGTTACATGCACTTATTCCAATTTACTGTGCTGTACTTGTGTATATAGGACTATCTTTTGATTAGTTGTACACATGTACTTTGATATTTATACTAGTTATGGTGATTCTGCCACTTGTATTATGTTTGCACGGCAGTATATATGTGTATGTGATATTCAAACCTACTTTTGTTGTGTATCTGTGGCATTTGCTGTCTAACTGTTGCAAATTACTGTGCTGTTTGTGTCATTTGTACACAGACATGTTTATAGCCATCCACAAAGCACTATGTACATGTGTTAGACGTTAACCATTTGCTTCAATGGACCTTGTCAGGACTTGCAGTCCATCTTGTGTTGTGGACACGTGAATGAGCACTGTGTGTCCTTAGCTATGGTTTTACTGTTTTATTCTGTGCATATTTTCTCTTGCAGTCATTTCCTGACTGATGTGAGCCTATGTTGCCCATCTCCCTTCACCTTTATAGCTTTGACATACATGTGTCACATATACATGCTGTAACATATGCATATGTGTATATTTACCTTCTTATATCATATCTTCACAGTAATATAGGTACACTTGTAAAATATGACCTTGAGCCACCATGATGGGTATGATGCAACTGCAAGATATATGCACACAAGGTAGCTGCAATTGAGTAGATTCCAACAGTGTTTTTGTGTGTTGTGCGTTACCAGACATTATTATGCTTCCTGCCTGTGTACAGACTTGCATTCTTTAACTTACATTAATCATATATGCACCACCATTTAATTCATGCCCCATGTCATTGGTGTGGGTATGTGTGATGAGCCTTCTTTCAGTTTAGTTTATGTCATGTCATTGCATGTCACAAATCTATGTTGTATACCTGAACACCCATATGTGTTTACTCTGGCGTGGAATGTGTATTTCACATATGGATCCCATTTCTTCTGTGTTTGTGGTGTGTACACTTACTGGTTTATCACACAGCCACATTAATGCTTTGCTGTGTTACTGCTGTATGACACTCTGTTTAGTTATTTGCCTTTTGCATGCAGAGTTGGGGTTCTAGCCTGTACTCCACTTATCTGCTCCTGTGTTTCCTTGTCTGCATTTGATCATCCTTGCTGGTGCTTGGCTTACACTTGCAGTGCTGATAGCCTAGTGGATGATTGTATTTGACATCATTTGTGTACTTCAGTGAAAGTACTCCATATGTAGTGTTATTTGACACTCACCTACCCTCAGCCACACTTGTTGTGGTGTGACTGTCATACAGTTTGCAACATCTCAGCACTAATTTCTACATTGGTACATAAGTATTTTTGCATTGCACCATGTTGGTATGCATCCCTACCTTATTTGTCATTTTTTTTTCCTTAAAGCATGTTGTGCAGTCTATATGTGTGATGTATGGGTACTTTCCTTAACCTTTATGTGTATTACCAATATTTGTCCATCATGTGTTGTAATATTTGTTACATATTAGTACCTGGTCTTTTGCCCACCTTCTCTTTCCATGTCTTTTCTATTACTTCTATTCTCCAAAAAACAAAAAAGGGCCTATTCCCAGCAAAACAATGCCCATGCCCCTCTGCCTTGCCCTCTGGCCTTACTGTTCCATTATGTGTTCCTCTTCTTCACCCTCACCCACATCTGCTTTCCTAGCACCCTATTTCCTTGGGTGTGCGCATTACTTGTATTCCCCACACCTGTTATATACTCATTGTTAGCTACTATTAGCAATGGAAATATGGCCATGATTGCCCTTAGTGTTACTTAATCAGTTTTTTATTAGATATTTTGCAGATTATGTCATATTCCACAAATTGTGATGCTTTTATTTATATATAGCCATCAACATATGATGATGATATCCATTATTATTTGCAGATCTTACATAACGGCTGATGAACGTTTGTCTTCATTTAGTATTTTTGACCTATTACTGGCTTGTAAACCTTCCTTAGATGTGCATTGCCAATGCAAATACATATATTACTTAAAGGAGAAGTTTTCCTTGAATACATATCTAACATGACTGATTGCAGTTCTGCTGATGTCATTGGGTACGTCTGCCTTAAACTGAGGTATTCTCTGTAGACTGGTGCATATTTGCATATTACTAGGATCTGATGTTGTAAATTTTCATTCTTCCTCAACATATGGGTTCGGATCTGAGTATCAGATCTGACTTAGCTATTATTCTAGCTAGTGGCCACCAGCAAACTCTCAACTACCTTCCCTACCCATAATGCACCACCCCTAACATTCCTCAGATCTCGTTTGATGCATTACAGTTCAGACGTGGTCACCTTCATCTCTCGCATTTTCTTATTTTTTCTTGCTAACTATAAAGAATAACTATTTCTTCGAATTTAATCTGGTCGAGTTTATCAAATTTTCTCCTGTTCTTCAGAGAAAATTCTCCTTCCCTTTACCTTTTTAAACTGTTTTATAACTATTAATGGAGAAAACATCTGAAATGGAACAAAATCCCAAGAGCTTTACTAAATCCACACCCAGTAAATGCTTTTATCTTCTAACAGCCAGTTTTCTCCATTATTGTGGCAATTTATTTTACGGCTTTATTTTTCTGCTTTGGTGTTACAACAATCGATAGCTTTCTTTTATGTACAAGACTTTATTGTAGTTGTTAACATACCATTGCTTACTATCTTGGTGTATATTGTTTAGGACTGTAGTGTTTATTGAGAGTTTCAGCAAACAGGAAAGAATAAGATGATGTTAAAGGCTTTCCTGCCATCTTATTCTTCCAAAACCTTTGCTGAGGTTCAACCCCCCCCAAACAAAATGGAAATACCCATCAAAAAGTCTAGATTCTCTGCTTCTCTAGACTCTGCTTCTTCAGAACCTGAACAAAATAAGAATTAATTTAATACTGAAAGGTTTACTGCTAACTACCTTTTTCTCAGATCATTGCTGGGGTTTGATATTCATGGACTCTTCAAAAGGTTCGGGTATTCAAATTCTTTCTGAATCGGAAAAAAAGAGAGAGAGAGAGAGAGAGAGAGAGAGAGAGAGAGTCAGAAAGAGTTTAGATCTAGCCACCTCAGATCCGACAAATCTAAGATCTCCTCAGATCTGACAGGTCTGATGTTAGTTCTGCATTACAATATAAGCCTTTAAATCTGACAGACATAATGCTTATTAATGAGAAATGGAAACATTTTGGATCCAAGTTTTTTGGGTCTATATTAGATCACCGAATGATAAAAAAGTGAATGGTGATTAATTGACCATATGTAAGCAAAAGCTTACAATTTCGAACTGTCAGAACAGCGATTTTTTTCCTAGGGAAAAAAAAATCACCGTTGCAAAAAAAAAAAAAATTAAACCACTTTAAACATTACATTAAGTGGGGGGCTTTGCCCCCCATACTTAAATATACCAACTCCGAGACTGCACTACAATGCCGAAAATGGCAAAGTAACGAAGCAGCCAAGCTAATTCTTTCCCAGGAAAAGAATTCACTTAAAAGCCGCTTTGATATTTTGCCGTTTCAGGCTTTTGAGTTTGACCAAGATGCATTTGAAAGAATGCATCTTCGGTCTTATAATAGAGAACCAAGTTCTTTGTATCCAAAGCATTTACAGCCTCCTTCAGATCCTAAGCTTTTAGATACAATAAACAGAAGTTTTGACTCCAGCAAAACTAGAAAGTTTTTTGAATCCAAAGGCCCTGCCATCCTCTTTGGAACATAATTTCTCCTCAGATCTCACAGGTTTAGCTGCTTCTTCTACATTGGATCATGTCTTTGGATCTGACAGACACACTTCTTATTCCAGAGAAGGTGAAGGATTTCACATCCATGTTCTTTGGATCCAAAGGCTTTAAACCCTCCTTCACATCCTAAGCCTTTAGCTCCAACAGACAAGTTTTAACTCCAGAGAAAACTAGAAAAAATTTGAATCCAATGCCCTAGTGCTTCTTTTGGATCCAAAGTCCTCCTCAGATCTGGTACGTTTGTTTTTACTTTTTCATTGGATCCTAAGCCTTCCAATCTGACAGGCAAAATCTTTATTCCACAGAATTTGAAAGATATTAGATCAGAACTCTTGGGATGCAAAACGTTTAGAGCCTCCTTCAGATCCTAAGTCCTACTCAGGTCCAACAGGTTTGGCTTATGTGGTGATTAGTTCCTTACCTTCCAATTTTTCTTTCCTGCTCAACTTTTTCAGGATGAGGATAAGATGATGTGAAATTTCTTGCAGTTCAAACTCAGATGAGGGTCTTGCCAATTCCACGCTCTCATGGATTTGTGAGTGCATCTGCTAAGCCTAATTTGCCCTTTTCCTACCTGGCCAGTGGTACCCCCGAGAGGTTTGGAGTTGGATCAAGGAAAAGTATCCTCATTCACTCTTTTGATATCACTGACCTTTTCTGTTTAGATACCCTCATATCAGAGTGGGTCTGGGATACCAGGTCTAAGGGTTTTGGTTCAGTCCCGACCTTTTACATCTGTCTCTTCCCTTCGGAGTCTTGACCATGAAATTCATTTTCCCTTGGAGGATCAGAGCTGGGGGCAGCCCCTACCTTCCTTTCTTGGAAGTTCTGGTTCTGAGTAAGGGAGGCAGTTTTTCTCTGGATGTGCCACTTTTCTCTAATATCTTACCAGGACCTATCTTGGATTCTACCCTCTTGTACCACCAACACAGCCATTCAGTCATAAAGTACATTTTAAAAGGCTACAAACAGATTTGATTAAAGGACTATCCATTTCACTTTCCGTAACCAAAAGTGCTGAGGCTCAAGCTTCAGTAGTCTCTCTCAGGCTACCCTATGGATGATATCTTATTTGTCCATGAATCTTGTCCTGCATACTACAGAATGCATCTCAATGGCAGTGAATTCAGGCATTTCTATCAGGAGACATACCTGGATGGGCCTCAATGATTTTGTGCTGTCTTTCAAGTCAAAGTTTGCCAGTGCTTCCACTGACAGTTCTCCTTGGTTTGGCCCCACAAGTAAAAATGGAAAGATCCTATCTTCTTTGGGCATACCATTTTCCATCCCCTCAATGGATTTTTATTCCCAGTAATTGACTGTGAGGTCAATGTATGCACTTCAGGAAGTCTCAGAGTCCTTTACAGGACACACATGAAGATAGTACCCTCCACGGCAATGGAGGAAGCAATAATGGCTGAAAACACCCTAGTGGCAGTGCACTCCTACAAGTCTGAGGCTCTAGAGATACTTCTTCTGTTAGACTCTGCTAGTACTCCTGAAAGGAGACCTCAGTGCCTTCCCCTGCAGACAGTCACTGGTCTCTTATCACTACACCAGGAAGCATGAATAAACATAAAGAAGGATGCTTCCTTGCAGAGGATCATTTGCAGAGGTTCTATCATTCCCCTTTCCCTTCCACCCCATTACCCAATAAGCAGTAATGCCAGAATTCAAGAGCAGCTTAGAGTCATCCAAAAAATCACTCCAGACCAATAGAATCCTTAACTGACTCAAGAGTCTTCTGGTCCTTAAATAAGATAGGATACTGGAGACTGATTTTCAGTCTTGGTGTGTTGAACAAATATGTTCAGCACACTTAGTCCTAATAAGTCTTGGTTCAATCCAAGTTCCCCTTTGTGAGCAGGATAGCTACTGGGACTGACTGACCTTCAGGATTAATGCTATCAGAAAAAATGAACTGACAATCCAGAAAGTAGTTACAGTTTAGTCTGAGAGCCAGCCATTACCAGTTCAGAGTCTGGCCCTTTGGCCTCACCACAGCCCCAAGGGTATTCAACAAGTGTATTGGAGTACTAGCATTTCACTTGACATTGCAAGGATCCTGCATGTTTACATTTTGGGATGACAGGCTCATTACCACTATGACCAAGCATTTACTGGTACAAGCTCGAGATCAAGTGTTGTAGACTTGTCCACAATTTGGGATAACCAAGAAATGCAACAAGTCACAATTCTAACTGACCTAGATGTTAGAGTTTATAGGAATGATGGTCAACACTTTGTCTATGTTAGTATCTTTACAAAGTATAAACAATAAGGTCAAGAAAATAATTTGTAATAGCAAAATATCAGCAGGATTGATTTTGCAAGTTCTGTGATCAATTTCAATGGCAATAGTCCTACTTCCTTTACCAAAATATCACTAGAAGATCTGCAATAGATGCTGTGAACACAAATATAAATTCTCTCAACCTATCTCGACAAAGATTATAATAACTCAGGTAGGCAAAGGTTGTTTTTCCATGTGGATGCAGTCAAAACAACTGTTGCTATGCTGTCATTTCGTCTTTCTCCGCCCAAGGCCACAATGACCATGGATGCTTCCCAGATTGGATGGACTGAACAATTCCTGGGAATACAGTCCAGGGCACTTGCTCCACTGAGGAGGCCAGCTTAGATATACTGAAGGTGTGGCGATGAGCAATTTCTTCCAAATGCTTTGTAATTGTAGCCCATTTTCCAAGGAATTTCAGTATAATAGCTGTCAACCTGAGCAGGTCCATCTTACTTTCTCATGACTTGCCTCTCAGCAACAAAGTCACAGAAATGGGGTATTTATTTATTTATTTGGTTGTTTGTTTGTTTATTCATTCACTTATCATAAGGACAATTTTCATTCTGTGCCCAGGAGTACAAACTTGAGGCAAATGAATATTGCACATTTAAATAGAAAAAACAGTCTATGCAAACTAAATATGTACAACACAAACAAGGTGGAAGAATATAAAATGTGATAAGCATTTACAATATTTCTTAATAAAGATTACTTCAGAGATCAGCCATGTTGAAGAACAAGCCATCCTCATTGTACCTTACTGACCTCAACTAAGATCGTTCCCCTACTTTTGACCTCTGTTCCTATACTCACCTTTGATTTTAGATCTAATTCCATAACTTCTGTATCTCCTGACAGACATGATTCATCTGCACATCTCTAACCTAAAACTGACTGCGTGTTTTTTCTAATTACATTGATAGCCAGGAAACCTTTGTTTTTTTACCTGTCCATTCCATTCTTTTATCTTCCCATAGCAACTCTCTATGAGGAATCTCTACAGAAAGTTATGGAGAAGATTTTTTCTTTGCTGAGTAGAACAGTATCAGGTAGAACCTTTCCCAGCTCTGATACATTCTGTCCTTGAATTTATAGTGAGTTTACTTTAAGAGGGTGCTTGTTATTGAATGTCTAACTTCTACTCACAACCTGTCTTGAATTTCTATGTAGATTTTCAGAATTCTTTTCTGGCTTCCTCTAAACTTTGCAAAGCATATTTTAATGGTTTTCTTTGACTTAGACCTCCTTACAAAGATCCCATACCACTATGGGATTTAAAGTTGGTATGGCAAACCTTGACACAGTCTTCATAAGTTAATAAATAAGTTAATAAATATGAGTTATTTCTTACCTACACTTAAGCGTGTAATGATCAGCTGATAGGCATTTTTTGATGTAACATTGCATGTGTATTCTCCATCATCTGCTACCGTCAGATTCTTGAGATATAATGCTGCATCCATTTGAGAAAGTTTACTTTCATTGATGAAGGCTCTCTCTTTAAATTTATCTGACAAACTTATAGTTTTGTTGTAAGAAATGTAAGAAAGTACTTGTAATTTGCTGCCATTGTAAGTTTCCAGTGACCAAGTGACCAGAAAATCTGAATGGTCAAAGTTATCTTCAGAAAATGCACAATGAAGAACAGAACTGCAGTTCCCATCAGCATGCCTTTCATCTACAAAAAATAAATAAATAATAAACAAATAAATAAATAAAAACAAGCATATTTGCTATTATTTTCAGTCATATCTATGTCAGAGAAACTATTCAGGTCAGAAGGTGAACCACACTACATGCCAATCAATTCATTAATTATATATCCTGATGTGTATTTGCTGCAATAAACAGTGGCTAATTATGCAAATAATTTGTGATTTGGAGAAAAAAAAAGTAAAACAACTATTATTATAAGAAGAGTTCAATTATGTGAATGTAATCAACAATAATTATTTAGAGAGGTAATACAGTGGAAGTACAGCCTATCATAATAAGGTGAGGCTACTACCTTTAAAAGTACTGAGCTCAAGTCACAACAGAACTTGCAGTAAGAAAATTACAGCAAGAATATATTACATTACTTTAATAACATGGTTTGCTATCAGCTATTCAGGAAACTAAATTATAATTAAAGTGTAAACTGCTGGATGCATATTATTAATTTATCTGCTTATTCCTTTTTTCAGTTGTAACACAGTGCTACTTATCTGGTGGACTTTGAACATATTACCAGAAGTGGTATGCATAAACAATATTTAAGAGCTCATTGGTGTGTAGGTTTGTACTAGGCTCCGATCACTGGGATGTTGTTAATCCTATCCATGCTTCCCAAATCTCTAAGTTCTAGTACCCTTGGTAGTGTAAGCAGGGGCTTGGAAAATGAGAAACATTTGCAAGCAATAGCCTGGAGATGAAACATTTACAGCAAGACAAGCAGGGGTCTGGGAGGTGAAACATTTACAAGCAGGTGCCTGGGTGATGAACTATTTACAGGGTACATGTGTCCATTAAAGTATAAAAGCCAAACTATGAGTGAATTTCCAGATCCCCATCCAGTTGTCCAAGTTAGAAAGACCAGCTGACATAATGGCTATTGTCTTCACCTCCCATACACAAAGTACAAGTTTCAGTCCTGACCTCTGGCAAATGCCAGTATGGAATTTGCATGTTCTCCCTGTGTCTCTGTGAGGTTCCTCCCACCTCTCATAAACCTTGAGTGTTTGTACCTCAAATTCCCCCAAGAATAGACTTGTGAGCAGCAGCACAGACTTTAGATAGCACATATAGGAGATAAAAGTTGTATAGACCAACTGCTTTGGCATCAGCTCTAGTGTGCAATGTCCTCAGGATATGAGAACATGGATCACAGACTGTGTGGTGCATCAGAGCTAGTCACTCAACAGTATAAACATTGGCTGTTGATGATTTGGTCCTATTGACTAATGTTGACAAATGGGCAGCATGAAAATTCAAAACCTCATGCGCAAAATGAAGGAAACAGCCAACAATAATGATTTAGCACTTTTGTTCAGATTTAATATCCAAGAACTTTCTCAGAAACAAGTAAAAAAACATTGCATACAGCAAAACATTTAAATTACTCTTTGTCCTATAAAATTGAAACAAGTAATGAAAACACTTCTTATAACAATAATAACATGGCAAACATCACATCCTAGCGGAGCCACTTAAGGGCACATTTAATATTAAGATTATCATTAAGTCCAGGTATTGCATCTAAATTCAAAACAAAAAGTTGCCACATAAGTTTCAGCACTTCTAATAATCCATTCACATCACCCACAAATTAATTAATGCTTTCCAATACAATAAATTTAAATCCAATAAAATTATTGCAGTGATCACTGTGTTTGCTTATAGCTTTTCTAGAGTCGTTGTTCCTTATCATGAGACAATGTTCTCCAATGCATACAGAAAGTTTTCTGGTAGTCTTTCTGATATAAAAAGAGCTACAAGTCTCACAAAACTAAGATAAACAATATTCCTAGTATTGCAGGTATAGTAAGTTTTAAACATAACTACAAATTCATTATGTTTTAGAACAAAAACTTTACAAGAATAAATGTACTTACAAAATGAACAATTTTCACACTTGTACATTAGGACACGTTTAATACTTTTGTTAACAAAATTTTTCTTATAACCTGCCTCAAAAAAGACATAAGTCCTATTTTTATAATTAAAATAAGGAAGGCTACCTAAAACTTGTGTAAGATCTCTATTGCCATCAATAAAACACCCATTCTTTCTCAATATAGCTTAGCAATTAAACATACCTTGACTAATTGGTATGGAAAAGCTTAATGTCATATCATAAATGGGTCTTGGTTTGTCCTGAACAAATCCATGCCTGAGAATTGGGAAATGCTTACTATAACTAAGCTCAGATATTTCTTTCATACATTTATCAATCAAAGTTTCAGGGTAATTAGGATGAAAGAACAGTTTTTTCAAAAATTGGCATTAAATGAAAAAAACCTGATCATCAGTAATAAGTCTCAAGAGCCATATAAATTGCCCTTCGATCACAGTATATTTCATAAAATAATGATGTTGACTACTAAAGACAAGAAAAATTGTTCCTAAAGGTTTTCTTTCTAAATATATTAGAGTGAAACTGTAAATGTTCTTTATCTAAGCTTAATTCCACATCCAAGAATTGTACAGTTGTACCAATCCCAACCAGTAAATTTAAAAATAAAATCAATGCTATCTTCCATTTATTTCAGAAATAACTCTAATTCTTCCTTAGTACCCTGCCAGATGAAAAACATGTGATCTGTATATCTCTTATATAGTTTAACAAAAGAAAAGTATTTGAGCTTAGTAAATTTTTCTTGTTCCCAAGTACTTAAAATCAAATTAGCATAAGAAGGGGTAATCTTAGACCCTATTGCCGCACCACATTTTTGATGATAAATAATATCATTAAAAGTAAAAAAAAAATGTATTTTCTAAATTCAGCCAATTCACGCAGTGATCCTAATGATCCTATTTTTTATTTGTTCAAAAATGTATAACTCATCAAAAAAGTCTCAAATATTCTAAATCCACAATGTATAGAATACTGGCGTCTATGGAACTGATATCAAGAGTAACCATAAAATTATCTTTACTAAGATCATAAGTCATAAAGAGATAACTAGGAATCCCTAAGAAAAAAAATCTCGTTTGTTGAAATAATGGATTTAACTCAGCATCAATTAACTCAGAAATGTTTTCAGTCTTAGACCTCCTGGAAGACACAGGTACAAATATGACTCTGTCATTGTGCATGTGGGTGTGAATGACCTGAGACTTACCTCCCTGGACTACATGAAAAGAGACATGGAGTAGCTCTAGGATTATGTAGCCCAGGCAGGTATGACCCTAGCCCTGAGCAGCATCCTACCATCACCAAGAATGATACCACAGTACAAGCAGAAAATGATAGATTTCAACAATTGGCTAAGTTTCCAGTGTCATTTTGAGGGGATCCAGTATCTGTCTGCCTGAGATGACATGACTGACAGACCTCAATGTTTTGCAAGAGATGGCCTGCATCTGTCACCCTGGGGTTCCAGATACTGGCCAAGGCTCTTGTCATCCCTATAGTGCCTTTTTAGGCAGTGTTCCAAAAACCAAATTACCACCATAACAGCTACAAACAAATGCAATATGAGGGTCATGCTGCTCAATGCTAGAATTCTAAATCTCAAAATGCACTCGCTTTAAGTACTCCTTAAAATGGACAACATTGACATTTGTGCTGTAAGAGACACCTGGTTCAAGGCAGCAGAAAGCAGCCCTGCACTACCAGGCTATAACTCATTCTACACCTTTTGGTCCCAGAACTTGGACCGAAGCTCCAAAGGCAGTGGTGTTTCTATATTCATAAAGGATGCATACACCTCTTGACTGGTAGCCCAACATAAACCATCTGAGCTATTCAGGTGCAGCTAACATTGGGTAAGACACTGATTCCGGTCTTAGCCTGCTATAGGTCCCCAACCATGTCTAAAGACTCACACTCCACGTTCCTAAGCACCCTGGAGAATATTAGGGTCCAACCTAACACACTCATACTGAGCGAATTCAACTACTCCTCCATTAGCTGGGAAAACTACTCATGTACCAATATACTTGCCCACCATTTCCTGGAATTCATTAATTCCAATGCCCTGGACCAGCTCATTCTTACCCCCACTAGAGGTAGCAACATCCTTGACTTGGTCATTACTAACATAGGCGACTATTATTCTACACCAGTAGTCAACTCCTCCATGGTTAGATCTGACCACAAAATAATCACCTTGGAAATCCACATCCCTCCCACCCCCCCAGCAAAGATAACCACCATGAAAAACTTCTACAAAGCTAACTTTGATATCCTAAAAACAGAGGTGGCTAACCTCACGGCACCCATGCAAATGAAGAATAGTTGCATGACCGCTGAATCATACACCAATGCACTGAATGAACATGTACACAAATGCATGGATGTCGCCATACCCAATAGAAGCAAGATGCACTCCTCCAAAAAAAGGAAGCCAATCTGGTGGTCCTCTGCCATAAACAAACTTTACAACAGAAGGAGGAAACTGATGTGAAATAAGGTAAAGTCCCAAAATTGGAAATACTCCCTTATCAGCTTCAACAAAAAGTTGAGATCCCTCATCAAATCCTCTAAAGTTAGCTATGAAAACAGAATTACAGCAGATAGTAAAGACAACCACAAGGCATTCTATAGTTATGTAAAGAATCCCCACGGCAATACCAAGATTTGTTCTGAGCTACTGCACAATGGTACCTCCTATACTGAGCCAACAGATATTACTAATATACTGGCCAACAGATTCAGTGCCAACTTTACCCCTCTCTCCTTCCCCAAAGGACCAATGACAATACCAGTAGATTGCCAGGCACCCAGTATTACTGCTGCAGAGGTTAAATAAGCACTCCTCAAGGCCAAGAATACAACTTTTATGGGACCTGACAATATCCTTGGCTGTGTTCTACATGAACTACAGAGTGTACTGGCACCTCACCTGTGTGCCCTGTTCAATCACAGCCTCACCTCAGGCTTTGTCCCTATCAAATGGCACACTGTTACAGTCAACCCTCTCCACAAAGGAGGAGTGACTACAGACCCTGGGAACTATTGCCCTATTAACCTGACAAGTCTGATATGCAAAGCTATGGAATGCATTATCATGGACTTAATAAACAAGGATATAGGGAATCTCCAAACTCTGGATCATACACAGTTTGGTTTTGTAAAGGGTAGATCATGCCTGCTCAACTTGGATGACTTCTTTGGGTCAGTCACCAGAGCTATGGATGAAGGCAAGGTGGTTCATATAGCCTACCTTGATTTGGCCAAAGCCTTTGATACCATTCCCCACTGAGAAATCATAGAAAAAACTCACTAAGCTAGGCATCAACCCCTATATCACTAGGTGGGTTGCAAACTGGTTCACAGATAGAACCCACAGTGTGAAAGTAGCTGACTCCAAGTCAGACTGCAGCCAGTCACGAGTAGAGTCCCACAGGGTTCTGTACTGGGTCCTCTCCTGTTTGGTATCTACTTCTCTGAAGTCTAGGCCAACATGAAGGGACTCTAGCTGACAAAGTTCACAGACGATTGTAAGTTGGGAACTATTATTAACTCCCCAAGTGATGTTGACATCCTACAGAAAGGCCTCACTGAGACCAACGACTTGTGTCAAAACCATGGCATTAAGCTCAATGCCAAAAAATGTGTCATCATCCCCCTTGGGAAAAACCCAGTTCCCTTGAATTACCCTATCGATGGTAGTCCACTGAACACAAAAGGTGTTATAAGAGATCTGGGAACACAGGTTGACAGCAACTTTTGTTTCGACCAACACATTGTCACTGTGGTCAGAAAGTCCTTCTATGTGGCACATCTCATTACTAAGGGTTTTGCATCCAGGAAGAAAGAGGTCATTGTCTCCCTCTATTCTTCCCTCATTAGGCCAGTTATCAAGTACAATGCCCCATTTAGCATGTACCTCACTAGACACCTGCAACAACTGGAGAGGCCACAAAAGTTCCTCACAAAGAGGATCCTAGGCCTTAAATACCTGTTCTATATGGCCAGACTCAAAAATACTCCAACTATTCTGTCTCATATCACCTACTTAAAGGAGATCTCTGCTTGACTTACAAAGCCATGTCTGACCCAGCTCTGTTAGAAATGCTACATCTAAAGAAATCCCAATCCCTCTGCACCACACACTCCAGAGACCTCAACCTTATTACCACAATCAACAGAACATGCTGGAGGGACAGGTTCATAACCCAGAGACTGCCAATGCTCTGGAACAGACCTCCCATACATGTCAAGCAGAGCACCTCACTAGCCCTCTTCAAGAGAAATCTTGATGAGTGGATGGGAAATAGAAAATTCACCCCAGAGATCACTCCAGTGGCTCTACTTGACAGAGGCACTGGGAACTAAGGTTGGGTGGAAGATGCCAGGGTAATCCTATGGGCTAGGCTTGTAAAGACTCCAGGGCCATTAGCCACACACCTATGAACCTATAAAGGGGGGAGTCAAATTAATTTATATGCATCTTGGGGATACCAAACCATATCCCCAAAGATGGTTTCTCCACCAACAACAAATTATAATCTTCTAGACTGATTTTTATCCTGACTTAATAAGTCAAAAATAGATTCAGCAATCTGTTGAAAGTTGTTATGAACTTCACATAGTGGAATAACACTGCAATATTCATTATTATGTAACAATGCTTTAATTTACCACATAATCATCCTGACGCATAACAACAAACCCTGCATGCATATTTCCAATGAAAAATTGGTTGAGGATCCAACCTGCTTCAATCTATGCAGGGGATCCATGTTAATGGCAAAAGGGGTGTATGTGTCTCTTTTGGCCAGTGTACCTCTGCCATAAAGCCCAGCAGCCCTGGATGAATACGTTATTGGCTCAGTGGTGTTCAGCTGGTCAGCAAGGGGTACCTCGGATAGTTCTGTTGAGCATAAAATGGATGTAAAACCCATCAACCTGTCAAACATGAAGTAATAATTGTGACACACAATGTAGGTTCACTGACAGGATGCAGCTTGGAAGTGCATGATATGATGGTGAGGAGAAAGCTGGACACCCTATGCATGCTGGCAGCAAGGTGGAAGGGCAATGCAGCAATGCCACTTTGGCTTATGACCCACAGTCTACTACTCAGTATGAGGACAAGCTAGAAATGGGGGTGGGAACTGTGAGGAGAAAGAGGCTTCAGAAGATAGTGAGGAATGTCATCAGAATTAGTGATAGACTCATGCCAATCAGCCTGCAGTGTCAGGGTGGGGTACTATTCATAGTCTGAGACTATGCCCCAGAGCATGATGGTGATACTGAAAAAATAGTGCATTCAGACAGCAGTTGCAGGGTTTACTATATCAAGTAGAACAACATGAACTGGTATTGATAATGGGTGACCTGAATGCACATATACATCCATATGGACGGGGCAATAGAATTAAGGAGGAGAGGCCACTCTAGACTACTATGTTTTGGGCAAATGGCTTGATGGTGGCTAACACATGGTACAGCATGAAAGATGGTCACAAGATCACATACAAGAGTGGCCAACATGCAACTCAGGTAGGCTTTCTCCTACCAGCAATAGCAAAGTCATAGGTTCATAGATTCATAGGTGTTTATGAGGCTAATGACCACAAGGGCCTTCTTAAGCATAGTTGTGCAACCCAAATCTCTGATAAGTTCTGGTACCCCTGATAAGTGTAAGCATGGGCTTGGGTGATGAAATTATTTACAAACAGGGGCCTGGGAGATGAAACATTTACAGTCTGCCTGTGTCCATTAGAGATATAGTTGCCAAACCAGGGATGAATCTTCTGTTCCCTATCCAAGAGTCCAAGTTACACTTGAATTGGGTTAGGGAGGATCTCGGCTTCACAAGGATGGGTAGCTTGTCCCAGACAAGAGGTAGTCCCTGGGACGCATACCTGTCTCTCCAGCAGGTCCTATTTATATCACAGACAAGGTTTAAGTCTTCAGAAAGGCTGATTCTGGTGCTGTTTGTTTTGTGGATATCCAGCAGGTACTTCAGAGTGGGGTCTGCCAATGTTTGTATGCCAGGCAGAGATCTCCTCTCAATAGCCTGTAGGAGATAGAATACAGAGATAGGGCCTTGAGGTGGTCTGTATTGGACACGTTACTTATGTCTTCTACTGAGAAACCTCTGTGGATGTTCCAGTTGTTGGATATGCCTGGTTAGGTACATACAGAAGGCGGATTTGTACTTAGTGATAGGTCTGATGAATGCAGAATACAGTGGAATAATGACTTCCTTGGAACTAAAAACCATACCTTTGTTTATAAGTTGCACAACATAGAATGATTTCTTCACTACTGTAGACATGTGATGGTCAAAGGCTAGATTATTGTCTATGTGCGGAGGCCCTTACATTAACCTGCCCAAGCAACAAAGACCTCTGAAGCCAAAACGCAAACAAACACCAGTCACAACCAAAGTGACACATAGCTCACAACACCAATGTGCCACCCAACAACAGCCCCTAAGGCAAGCCAATGTAACCAACACTTTAGTCATAGGTGACTCTACAGTCAGGCACACTGATGTCCCACTCACCAGGCTGAACAAGGAAAAAATTACAGTCAGCTGCCTGATGGGTGCCAGGATCTACCACATAACGCATGCACTCAAGTCACTCCACAACAAGTAGAAATACAACTCTGTCATTGTCCATGCTGGAGTGAATGACTTGAGACGTACCTCCCTGGACTACATGAAAAAAGACATGGAAGAGCTCTTGGATCATGTGACCCAGGCAGGTATGACCCTAGCCCTGAGTAGCATCCTACCTTCGCCCAGAATGATACCACAGTATAAGGACAAAATGATTGACTTCAACAATTGGCTAAGCTTCTGGTGTCATTCAAAGAGGATCGAGTATTTGTCTGCCTGGGAAGACATGATTGACAAGCCACGATGCTTTGCCAGAGATGGTATGCACCTGTCACCCCTGGGATTCAAGTTACTGGCTAAAGCTCTTGCCACCCCTATAGTGCCTTTTTTAGGCAAGGTTCAAAGGATAAAACCACCACCGTAACAGATACAAGCATGCAAAATCTGAAGGTAATGCTACTCAATGATAGAAGTCTAAACCTCAAAATTGCACTCTCTTAAGGCACTCCTAAAAATGGAGAACATCAATATCTGTGCAGTAACTGAGACCTGGTTCAAGGCTCCAGAGAGCACCCCTGCAATACCAGGCTACAATTCTTACCACACTTTTCGGCCACAAAACCAAGTCTGAAACACTAAAGGTGGAGGAGTGTCCATATTCACCAAGGATATTCACACCTCCAGGCGAGTTGCCCAACACAATGCATCTGAAATTCTCCAGGTGCAACTAACACTAGATAAGACTGCCATCCAAATTGTAGCTTGCTACAGATCCCCCACCATGCCCCAAGATTCTCACTACACCTTTTTAAACATACTAGAAAATATTAAGATACAACCAAACATCCTAATACTGGGTGATTTCAACTACCCTGCCGTTAATTGGGAAAACTACTCAGGTACCAACTCCTTTTCCCAGTGGTTCTTTGAATTCATAAATTCCAATGCCCTGGATCAACTAATCCATTGTCCCACCATGGGCTCCAATATACTAGACCTGGTCATTACCAACATGGGAGATAGATGCTCCACACCAGTGGTCACCCCCTCATTGGTCAGGTCTGACCATAAGCAAATCACCTTTGACATCCACCCCCCCCCCCCCCAGTAAGGAAACCTCCTTAAAAAACTTCTCCAAAGCCAACTTCATGCTACAGAAGTCAGAAGTGACAAACTTCCCAACACCCACGCAGATGGGATCTGGAAGTTCGACTGCAGAATCCTACACTAGGGCACTCTATGAGCACATCCACTCGTGCATGAATCGTGCCATCCCAAATAGAACCAAGATGCTCTTCTCCAAAAAAGGAAGCCAATCTGGTGGTCCCCTGCTATAAACAAACTATACAACAGAAGGAAGAAACTGTTGCAGAAAAGAGGAAAATCCCCGGATGCAAAAAACTCCCTCACCAGCCTCAGTAAGAAGCTGAGATCCCTCATAAAATCCTCAAAAGCTAGTTACGAAAATAAAATTGCCAAAGATTCCAAAGACAACCACAAGGCATTCTATAATTATGTCAAGAATCTAAATGGCAATGCTCAGATCTGCTCTGAGCTACAACAGAATGGCATTAAATATACTGATCCCAAGGATATTGCCAATATCCTGGCAAATCGATTTAGTGCCAACTTTACCCCCCTCTCACCCTATAAAGGGCCCATCACAATACCAAAAGATTGCCAAATTCCAATAATCACGGCCACACAGGTAGAAACTGCACTCTCCAATGCTAAAAATACAGCATTCATGGGACCAGATGACATACCAGGCTGTGTACTACATGAACTACGAAATGAACTGGCACCTCACCTAAGTGTCATGTTTAATCATAGCCTCACCTCAGGCTTCGTGCCCACTGAGTGGCGCACAGCTAGTTATCCTGCTCCACGAGGGAGGATCTGCCTTGGATCCCGGGAACTACCGTCCCATCAGTCTGACAAGCCTGATCTGAAAAGGCATGGAACGTATTATCAGGGAACTTATAAACAAAGACATTGGCAACCTTCAAACACTAGACCCCACCCAGTTTGGATTTGTGAAGGGCCGATCTTGTCTCCTGAATCTGATTGACTTCTTTGAATCAGTCTCTAGAGCTGTGGACTAGGGTAAGGTGGTCCATGCAGCCTATATGGACCTCGCCAAGGCCTTCAGCACCATCCCCCACACAGGAATCATAGATAAACTTACTAAGCTGGGCATAAATCCCTACGTCACTCAATGGGTTGCCAACTGGCTTACTGACAGAACCCAGACTGTAAAAGTAGCCAACTCCAAATCAAGCTCCAGACAAGTGACAAGTGGAGTACCTCAGGGTTCAGTCCTGGGACCACTCTTGTTTGGCATCTACTTATCTGAAGTACAGACCAACACTAAGGGACTCTGGCTAACAAAGTTTGCAGATGACTACAAACTGGGAGCCATTACTGAATCCCTAAATGATGTGGATATTCTACAAAAGGGCCCTACAGAAACAGATGCCTGGTGCCAGAGCCATGGGCTCAAGCTTAATGCCAAGAAATGTATAGTTATCCCCTCTGGAAAAAATCATGTACCCATGAATTACCACATAGGTGGCAGGACAATAAACATGGAAAATGTGATGAGTGACTTAGGGACACAGGTGGACAGTGGTCTCACTTTCGATAACCACATCACCAGTCAGGAAATCCTTCTATGTGGCACACCTCGTCACTAAGGGCTTTTCATCCAGAAAAAAGGAGGTCATTGTCCCGCTGTACTCATCCCTCATAAGACCCATTATAGAGTATAATGCCCCATTTGGTATGTACCTCACAAGACATCTGCAACAGCTGGAAAGGCCACAGAAATACCTCACTAAAAGAATCACAGGCCTAAAGCAGATGCCATATGCTGACTGTCTAAAAAAACTCCAACTATTCTCTGTGACATATCGTCTACTCAGAGGCGATCTCTATTTAACATACAAGGCCATGTCAAACCCTGAGCTGTTGGACATGCTCCACTTAAAGAAATCCCAATCCCTCAGAGCCGCACACTCCAGGGATCTAAACCTTGTTATCACAATGAACAAAACATGCTGGAGGGATAGGTTCCAGACCCAGAGACTCCCCATCTTCTGGAATAGACTGCCCATACATGTCAAGAAGAGTGCCTCATTGGCCCTCTTCAAAAGGAACCTTGATGACTGAAATGGGAGATAGGAAATTCACCCCGGGGATCATGTCAGTCGCCCTGCTAGACAGGGGTTCAGAGAAGTAAATATTGTGGGAAGAAATAGCCGGGGAATTGTTATGGCTAGGCTTGCATAGGCCCTAGGGCTGATAGCCTAGTACCAACCTATGAACCTAATGTGTGTCCTCAGGTCCCTGACTACTGGTTCAACTATTAGGGGTGTGTTGTCAGTATGATAGCTACCAGGGGTACGTGACTTCCTGAATGATACTATTATGCATTTCATTGCATTTAATTTTAGTCCATGGCTCTGACACCAATTGCTTGTCTGTGTCAGCCCTTCCTGGAGAACATTTGTGTTGGTGTGGTTTTGAATGACAGCTGTTAATATGCAATCACCTGCAAATTTAGTCAACCAGAAGCCACTGACATTGGCATTGACTTCAGAGAGCAAATGCCATAAAGACGCAGTCCCAGAACTGATCCCTGAGGAACTCTGCTTGTGACTGGCCTCTATGTAGAAGTGGATTCCCCAGTTCTAACTTCCTGGGTCCTATATGTGAGCCTAACCTCTTAAATTAGTCATCAATTCCTGAGTGGGGTATTGTGTCAGATACTTTGGCCAGGTCATGGTAAGCAGTGTGAACCACTTTGCCCTCATCTATTGCTTTGATGACCTTCTGAAAGAAATCCACCAGGTTGAGTAAGCATGACCTGCCCTTGGCAAAACCAAACTGGGTTGGGCCTAGTATCTGTAGATTTCCTATGTCATTATTGATCATTTCCATGATAATTATTTCCATAGCTTTGCATATGAGACTAGTTAGACTTATGGGTCTGCAGTTTCCCAGGTCTGTAGATGGCCCACCTTTGTGCAGAGGGATGACTGTTGCTGTTTTCCATTCATGAGGCACAAAGCCTGTTTGGAGACTACAGTTAAATAGCAATTCCAGAGGGCCTGAACAGTCATATTTCATGCTATTTAGAAGGCATCCTTTGATACTGTATGAGCCCATTGATGCGGTGTTCTTGCCCTGTTGAGAGTGTTAAGGACCTGTGCCCTAGGGATAACAGGGGGAGTTATATTTGATGGTATTTCCCGAGGGTGGGGGTTGAAAGGGAGATAAGGGTAAAGTCAGAGCTGAAATTCTCGGCCAGTAGGTTTGGTATACATTCTGACTCAGTATAGGTGACTCCATTAGCAATGAGCTCCGCACACAATTATGTGTTGCCTTTTTTGGTTGCGGAAATAGCTAAAGAATGTCTTGTGGTTGTCCTTGGCCTAGGAGGCCAAATTTACCTCACATTTGGCTTTGTTAAACTTTACTTGTCCTCTGATTTGTTTGTTTAGTATGGCGAGAGTTCTTTTATCCTGCTGGATGCTGAACTTCCTAATTTATGTCAAGATTTTCTTCCTTCTGTTATACAGCCTATTGATGTTGTGATTCCACCAGTGTGACTTGTTTCTTGAGTTGGTTCTGTACTTCTGCCTAATGAGTACAGGTGCCTCTATGCAGCTACTAACATGCTTGTATAGGGTTTCTGTCAACAGTTCCGCTTAGGCATCAGTGTTCTCGGCATTTATCGGCCTTGAAATTTTGCAAGGCTATCACTTAATAGTAGGAAGTGTTTACACAATCCAGGAATCTCTGTGCCTGTAAATTTGGTGTTATATATGATTCACAGTTAACAGTAGAGTAATTAAAGTCATCAGCCATAAATAGGGTATTGTGTTGGATAGTGAGTGTTTTCAATGAGTTTAAATACATGGTATGGGTTTCCTGAGTCATAGAGGGGGGCCTATAGCTTGCAAGGAAATTTTACTGGATTTTGCAAACAGTGATTTGAAATTGGAGAACCTCAAGTGCATTTTTCTGTTTTACCAGCCTTAAGGTATATTTATTTTTAATGTAACTTGAGAAACCTCCATCTTTAGTCCCTGTCTGTGTAATAGCTCATCTAAATGTGTAGAAGGCATTATATCTTGGCACTGGTGGTGTGTTCTCTTTGTCTTTAAAACATGTGTCAGTGACCGCACAAATGTAAGCATTCTGCAGGGTAAAGAGAGCTTCTAGGGAGCGGAGTTTTTTGTTAAGACTCCTAGTATTGAGCAGTAACACTTTTATATTTTCTTGGTATTTTCTATGTTGGAAGTACTTTGAGTTTAGCATTGCTTAAAAAGGCACCATGGGGAGGACAATATTTTAGCTAATACTTGAAAGCCCAGAAGGGAGAGGTGCAGAGCATCTCTGGCAAAGTCTGTTGACCATCTCCTTCCATGCTGGCAAATATTGCACCCCCTTAGAATGACACCAGAAACTAAGCCAGTTTTTAAAGTCAGTCATCTTTTGTTCATATTGCGGAATTATCCCTGGAGAAGGTAAAATGCTGCTCACTGCTAGGGTCATACCAGCTTGGGACATATATTCCAAGAGCTCCATGATGTCTCTCTTCATATAGTCTAGGGAGGTACAGCTCAGATCATTTACAACCACATGGACTATGACTGAGTCATACTAGTACTTGTGGTCTAGTGGTCTGAGTCCATGTGTATTGGGCTCTAATAAGCAACTTACCTTGATTTACTCCTTACTCAGCCTGGTGAGAGAGACATCAGTGTGTCTCACAATGGAGTGTCACCATGAGTAAAATATAAGCACAAATTCTAAGGCGGCATCCATGAAGCAGTTATTAGGCTTTCTGGTGATCAACAGTATCCAGGAAATGTCTCAGTGCTCCTTTTCTCACTAGTAGCAAAACAGAAACACTAATACCAAGATGACTACTGAGAGGCAGAATGTAGGCTCTCCAATAATCAATGGTTTTGGAGAAGATGTTGCAGATATTAAATATAAGATGAAAAAATAGGTTAATATCCTAAGAGCTGCAGTGTACACTAAGCAGCTGGATTTGAAAAAGGGGGTAACTTAACCTTTAACTAGCTAAGTGAAAAGCCACTAATTTTAAAAGAGCAAGCTAGTTTGGAAGGCAGTGGGCCCTTTGCATTCTGGTTCTATAGAATACAGTGGGATGGCTAATACATTTAAATAGTTGAAGGGAAGTGATTTCACAAAATGATAATTTTGTGTTTACTCACAATAGCCAATGAAAGAAGAGAAGGAAGGAGATATGTGGTCAAATTAACACAAGGAGCAGGCAATTAGAAAGACAGTTGAGTTTAAAAACACAATGTCACTTGGGTGGAGGAATAAATGAATTTCTGTTAAGTGCAAGTATGCAGTTAAAATCAGAATACAAGTAAAACACATTGTAAAGAAAATAAAACACAATATACAAAACAGAAAAAGGCAATGAAACAATACAAAAATACAAGAAAGCAGTAACAAACTAACCTTTCCCTCACAGCAAGTTCTGGAAGAGTCTGAGTGAGCTTTTCCAGTAAAGCCAAAATAGTGTTCTATTCCCATAGTGGGAGTGAAACCTTGACCGCTTGTGTGAAAACCAAGAATTTTCACCACAAGACTATATGGGAAATCCCTAAACTCCTTAAACTCCTTTGAGCTGCAACTGACCCAGCAACCTAAAGATAACTTTGGAAATCACTACAGTCTTCCACTCATCACCAGTGAAACACTCGGCCCACAGCATAAACTACTGGTTGACACAATCAATTGCAAGCAGTGGTCAGAGAAGGCACTACAGTCAACAGATACTAGGCTGAAGACCTGGAAGTTATCTGAAGAGAATGCTCATAAGTTCAAGGAATTACTCAGGGGTCTAACACCTCAGGAAAAAGATGAAACAGGCTGAGTTGAAGAAGAAGAATGGCAATGCCTCAAAACAGTATGTGTGAGGACTATAGAACATACGCACCCTAGACAGTTACGGAAATAAATTACATAATGAAAACTGGTGGTCAAATGCAGAAGTCCAGAAAGTCATCAAACGAAAGGCGTGCAGGAAAAACTGAGAGATAGAAAAGACAGACCAGCCGAGGAAGGAAAACTTGTTGGCTAACAAACTGAATAAGAGAGGGGTTGCAATAGCAAAGAAAAAGACATCAGAAACACTTTGTCAACTTCTGGAAAGTGACACAGTAGATGGCACACAGAAACTCTATCAATCTGCAAGGCAAAGACAGAAAGATAAAAGGAGATAGTCAGACACCCGTCATAAGGGAGGCCAGCAACAACTTCCTCACCAGTCAATAGGACATCAAAAGCAGATGGGAAGGGTACTCCCAGCAGATTCTGAATGAAGAAAACCCCACAGAAGCTGTACTGCTCCAAACACAGCCTATGATGAGAGAAGAACAGGAGTGCACCATAGCAGAAATATAAACAAAAGAATGTCGGGGAGAGCAGCAGGCTCAGATGAGGTCACAGCAGATATGATAGAGATGTTGAGTGAGAGAGGGGAGAAATGACTCCTCTGGGTACTTGTAACATATGGAAAGGAAGGTGTATCCCAACTGACTGGAGAATACTAGTGCCAGTGCTCAAGAACAAAGCGGCATTCACAACTGTGGGCAGTACAGAGGTGTCAAACATTTGCTACATTGCATGAAAGTTCTGGGAAGGGTGATTGATAAATGGATACACACAGTGGTAGAAAGTAAGATGGGAGTTAAGTAGTTTAAATTCAGATCAGAATGCACCACAACTTGCCCAGTGTTTGCAGTGAGAGATATACTTGAGAAGAAGCTAGAAATGAGGAAAAATGTCCAAATGAACATTCCTAAACTTGACGAAAGTATATCACAAGGTCCCAAGAAAGCTGATTTGTGCAGTCCTGTGATGGTTCGAATCCCCAGAAACATTGGTAGAATTACTGCAAGCATTATACAGGGACCCAATGACTCAAGTACTGACAGTGTTCAGTCTCACAGAGGGGTGCCCTGTGGGGGGAGTGGGTGGGCATCAGGGTTCAGCTCTGAACCCACTGCTTTTCATACTGATGATGGACTACATTAGAAAAAAGGTTGGAAGGGACATATCAACAAAGCTGATGTATTCAGAGGATGCGGCGTACCAGCAGACTCTGAGAAAGAACTTCAGCAGTGGACAGAGGAAGGAAATGTAAAACTGAAGGCACGTGGAATGAAACTGAGCACAGATCAGGCAGCTGTAATAGCATAAAACTGGGGAAATCAGAAAAAGATGAGATTTAAGATAGAAGGGAAAACATTGCAACAGGTCAACAGCTTCAGGTATCTGGGAGGGGTGGTTGAGTAGAAAGAAAGTTTGAATGCAGCAGTCAATGATAGAATCAGAGGGGCTACAGCCACCTGTTACAGAGTGTCAGGTGTAGTATATGGCAGATGAATTCCAAAGAAGCTGAAAAGTAAGGCATACAAAATAGTGGTGTGACCAGTACTACTGTATGGTACAGAAACATGGGCAGTAAAGGCAGTGAAGATAAGGAAGCTAGAGGTGATGGAGATGAGGTGTCTGAGATGGGTGGTAAGATGCACACTGTGGGACAGATGAAGAAATGAGGACGTAAACAGCAGAAGCCAAAGTATTTCCATCGCAGAAAATGTCACATTGAACAGAGGACCATGGTTCAGGCACATGTGCTGAAAAACAGAAGACAATCTGGTGAAGAAGATTTGAGACAGAAAGGTAAGGGGAAATGATGGCATCCAGCAAATAGGTAGCTGGATTGTGTAAGAGATGACCTGTGACAGTCAGGCATGAGTGTTGAAGAAGGTAGGTGAGCAGCATTGAATCGAGAGAGATGTTCACAGTTGACACGACATTCTGACCTCATGTAGAAAATGGGAAAAACGGAGTTGATGGTGATGATGATGATGATGATGATGATGATGATCCAGATGTCCAAGTTACACATGAATTGTGTTAGGGAGGAAATCTGATTCACATGGATAGGGAGACTGTTCACAGAATGTGTAGTCTGTCAGATACATAGCTGTCTCTCCAGCAGATCTATTTATATCACAGGCAGGATTTAAGTCTTTGGAACTGGTAATTTTGGTGCTCTTTGTTTTGCAGATATGCAGGAGGTCCATTAGACTAGTGTCTGAAGATGTTTTGCATGAGTGCCCTAGATTTCCCCTCAGTAGCTTGTAGAAAGCAAAATACAGGGATAGGGCCTTCAAGCAATCTACAATAGGACATTTTATTTTCACCCTGTTTTCTTTAATGAGGAATCTCTGTAGACATGACAGCTGTTGAGTGTGCCCGGTTATGTACATACCAAAGGGGGAATTGTACTCAATGATAGGTCTGATGCATGCCAGATACAGTGAAACAATGTCTTCATTTGACCTAGATGCCATACTTCTGTTTATAGGTTGCACAACATAAAATTATTTCCACACTTCAGTAGATAGGTGATTGTCAAAGTCTAGATTACTGTCTGTGTGTTTCCCCAAGTCCCTGATGACTGGGTTGATTCTTAGGGGTGTGTTGTCAATATACTTGTTACCTTATGTGGCCAACTTTCCAAATGATACTATTATACATTTCTTGACATTTAGTTTTAGTACATGGCTCTGTCAAAAGTTATTTGTCTGGGTCAATTCTTCTTGGAGAACATTAGTGTCAGTAGGGGATTGTATGACTTTTCCTAATTTGCAATCATCTGCAAATTTGGTTAGCCAGAAGCCTTTCACATTGGCCTTGACTTCAGAGAAGTACATACCAAAAAGGAGTGGTCCCAGAACTGATTCCTGAAGGACTCCACTGGTGAGTGGTCTCTTTATAGAAGTGGACTCCCCAGCTGTAGCTTCCTGGGTCCTGTCTGTGAGGCAGCTGGCTATCCATCTGGTGACATAAGGGTTTATTGCACATCTCTTGAATTTGTCAACAATGCCCAAGTAAAGTACTGTGTCAAATGCCTTGGCAAGGTCAATATAGGCAGTGTGGCCTATTTTGCCCTCATCCATTAGTTTTGATGATCTTCAAAAAGAAAGTCCACCAAGTTGAGTAGACATGACTTGCCTTTGACAAGACCAAACATGACTGAGTCAAGTGTTTGGAAATTTCAAATTATATTATTTATCATTCACATAATTCTTTCCATGGTTTTGCTTATGAAACTAGTGAGACATAATGGGTCTGTAATTTTCAGGGTCCTTAGATGACTCTCCTGTGTGCAGAGGGATGAAGGCTCACAGCTGGATCATGGTCAAATGGGGCCCAGTGGCAGATTAAGTTTACTTTTGGGATGTTTTCAAACCATAGGTCCTGCATCCACATTTTTATGACCATGCATACATGCATGTGTTCTTTGATTCACCTTTCTGGTTGTATTAAATTATATTTGTTGCATAATACAGCAGAACTTGTTAGAGTGTGCTTCACTTTGTAGTTTAGAATGTTTTTCCAGTAAGCAATAAAATAAAATGTATGAACCAATAATGACAAAACTGCCCATTTCAGAACATTTTAACCACAAAGAGCCCATCAAATGTCTTTCATTACAATTCCACCAATATTATTCAACATGCACATTCTCTGCAGAAGTTAAAGCTGTCTTGAATCCCAGTATTTGGAAAATAAAAGTGAATGACTATGTATAATGGACGACACGAGTTTATAAGTATGTGAGATCATTTTGTTTTTTTAGGGAGAGTGAATTGATTGTGTTAATTGAATATCTTGTTCCATAACTCTGTATTTAAGGAATTTTTGTTTCAAAAGTGAGCTGAGCTGTCTTAAAATAGGGTCATATTTATTAGGAGCCCCAAATAAAGTTTTAACCTCTGCTGCATTTTTTGTACTATAAAAATGCCAGACTGTAACCTTCTTGACAATAAGAAAGTGAGATAGGTCAATCATTTTATTATTGATTTTTACATTTGGATTCAGATGTATAGGTTGAAGAATGGAGATTGTATTTTGCAAATTAAGGGATTTCATCAGATCATGAAAAATAAGAATTTTGTTTTTTAGAAGAGGCAAAAACTTAATGTTAAATTCACCAACAGGTGTGAGAAAGGGGATAAATTGAGGATTAATTTTGAATGAACGCATATAGTTATATCAGATCTTGACCCATATTGGAGACCAAAATTAGTCATACGGATCATAACTGGCTATTTTTATTAACCAACTTGTGGTAATTATTTGATAATAAAGACTGAAATCTGGAAGACTTAATCCACCCTTAGCTTTAGGGATAGTTAAGTTCCTATATGCTATTCTGGTTGATTTAAGGAACCGTAAGAATTTAGAAATTGTGGTCTCCATTTTACGAAAAAAGTTTTTTGGAATATTAAGAAAAACAGAGTTCAAATAGAAAAGAATTCTAGGTAGAATATTCATCTTGATAATAGCATATTTTGATAACAGTGAAAGGTTAATATTTTTCCATCTGGTTAGATCATTATTTATTTGATCCCAAATTTTATAAAATTAGTTTTCATAAGTTCTTGATGAGAGTGCGTGAAGTTTATACCCAGATACTTTATTGAATATTTAAGAGGTATGTCAGAAAGGGGGAAGTAGTATTCTAAATGCTTCTTAGGATTCAAAGGAAAATAGGATGATTTGGTGGGGTTAAGCTTATAGTTAGCAACTTTAAAAAAGAGATCAATAGAGTTTTAAATTTTCTGGAGGTCTGTGTTAGGAAGCTTAAAGTAAATGTTAAGGTCATCTGCAAATGTAGAGTACTTTATTTCGATGTTATAGATTTTTCGGATATGATGATAGGTCATCTGTTTGATCCAGATAAGAAAAGGTTCAAGATACAAGTTAAAAAGATAGGGTGATAGCGGACACCCCTGTCTGGTGCCATTTGTAATTTTAATAGGATCTGATAATGTTTTATTTATATAAAGGGAAGTAGAGGCATTTTTATACATCATCCTAATAGTATTAATGACCATATCCAGGAAATTAAAGTATTCCATTGTTACATATAAGAAGTTAAGATCCACATTATCAAAGACCTTAGCTGCATCTAACGTTAAATCATATCTTGGATGATTATCCTTTTCAAGGAACATTAATAATGTATGCAAAGTGAGAGTATTATCACAAAGTTGTCTTTGCTTTATAAAACCCAATTGCTCTGGAGAAATAATTGACGCCATCACTTTCTGAATTCTATTTGCAAAAATGTTAGATAAAATTTTCATATCTACATTAATAAGGGCAATAGGCCTATAGTTAAGAGGGTTTGATTTGTCAGAGTTCAGTTTCGGGATGAAAATAGTTTTGGAATTATTCATATACTTGTCTGTAATCCCTTCTGATATGATATAATTATACATGCTAACTAGGATTTTTGTAAGATTACTGCAGAAAATTTTGTAAAATTCACCTGTAAATCCATCAGGGCCTGGCGCCTTATTAGGTTTCAGTTTTTTAATAGCTGCAGTTATTTCATTTAGTGTTATAGGGGCTTTTAACTGGGTAATCTGTGTGGAAGATAGTTTTGGGACATTAAGCTTATTGAGGAAGTCTATGTATTGTCCTTTTTGGAACTGAGTTTTGGGATTGTAGATTTCTGTGTAAATATCTACAAATGAATTTACAATGTCACTATTTCTATACAGGATTTTCCCTTTGTACGTCATGTCTTTTATATAGTTTGGTCCTTCTTTTATATTTATTAGTCTTGCTAGAGTCTTGGATGGAGTTTGAGCCCATTCTGAGTATCTATGTAAAAGCTTTAATTCAGTCAAAGAGTAGTTTTGTTGGTGGAAGAAATATATTTCCTTCTAAATTCCGTGAAGTTTAATTTCCAAATCATGGGAAAATATTTTTGTAGTTCTGCATGAATTTGTTTAACTCTTTTGTGAGGTTATTAATGTACAGACTCTCTTTCCTTTTATAATAAGATGCTTTTTGGATAAGTATTCCTCTAATGACAGCTTTAGCCACTGCCCATTGTATATCTAAAGGGATACTGGAAAGCAATGATTCAGCTTCTAAGTATTTATTAACCTCCTGCAAAACTTCATTTTGTTTCAGAATGTTACTATTTAGTGACCAAGGGAAAATCTTGCTGTCATAATTGCAGTTTTGGTTAGGGTTAATGCCAAGTGATATATTCGAATGATCAGATATAGATCTGGTCTCATGAGCAAAATTAGCAATTTTAGTCGAGAAAGCATCTGAGATCAGGTAATAATCAATCCTAAACCAAACCTTTTGTGAGGCCGAATAGAAAGTGAATTTATTAGACTCCCTGTCAATCTCAGATATTAAAAAAGGGTCAACTAAATTAAAACTATTCATCAAATCTTGAATAGAAGCAGTTATTTGGGTGGGCTGTTTTCTGTTCTTATTCGAGCTATCATTTGATGGATCAATAAGCATTCCAGTCACCAGCAATATTGAAGAAATGATCATGGTATGGAAGTAGCAAATTATGAATTTCCTGGATGAACAAATGTTGGTTTGAACATGGACTATACACATTCAGAAACAAAATTAGGGACTTAACTTGTGGGTATGAGCAAGTGAATAAACACCATCTTTTATTCGAATCAAATTTAGTATCAAGCACTTCTCCGGGGAAGGACTTTTTAATTAAAATAGCTGTACCTTTTGATGCAAGGCTTTTCCCTGCTGATATAATCCGTCTAATCCAGTTTCTTTTTTTAATATTGTCTGATTGGTCATTTGTCATATGCTTCTCTTGTAAGAAAATAATGTTTGATTTGTCTTGATATGTCCTGAAGACCATTTATGTTCCAAGAATTCACCCTAATCATCTAACTATAAGTTCAAAAAATAACAGTAAAAACAAAATAGGGTCACAGAGATACTAGTTTCACCAGGAACAGTCCATATAATGATAGGTCCTTTACTAACACATAAAAAATAAACTGTACTCAAAACTGATGTTCTGACATCCATGTTCCTAACCTTACAACCTGTGCCTAACCACCCATCTCCCTATGATTTTATTTACAAATGTAAAAGATACAAATATACTGTTCAAATCCAAAAAGAAACAATGGCAAAATAGCACAAAAACTAGGTTTAATCCACAAAGTAAAATCCACAAGATAAAATCCAATAAAACACATGAAAACAAGCTATAGTAGAGGTGTTATAGAACCACAAGTGAGCGCTTTCATCTCCAAAAGGAGATTTCTTCAGACTGATGGTTGCAACACACTGCTTCATTTAAATACTCTTAACAATTAAAGCAGACTGCTTCAATTAAGCACTTGCAACATGCATTTAATCTCACTTGCCAGCAGTATTCAAGCCACCCCAATTCTTCTTCAATATTTATCTTTGTAACATTAGGATGAATAGAATCTATAACTAAACATTTAAAATTAGTCTTACATTTACTTTCTAAATAATGTTTAGCCAAAGCATTATTGACATCTCCTTTGCCTATGGCATATTGATGTTCATAGATTCTTGTTACAAAGTGAGATTAAATGCATGTTTTTCGCCAGGGTTAAATAATAGAGAGGAATTTATTATGTATTTAAAATGGGAAAGGTTTTAAACATTAGGTTAGTTTTTGGTATATAGCATAGTATAAATATTGTAGTTTAAACACATTTTTATTGTTAACTTTTAATTGGTGTGCTTAATTGAAGCAGCCTGCTAATTGTTAAGAGTATTTAAATGAAGCAGTGTGTTGCAACCATCAGTCTGAAGAAATCTCCTTTTGGAGATGAAAGCGCTCACTTGTGGTTCTATAACACCTCTAATATAGCTTGTTTTCATGTGTTTTATTGGATTTTATCTTGTGGATTTTACTTCGTGGATTAAACCTCGTTTTTGTGCTATTTTGCCATCGTTTCTTTTTGGATTTGTGCTTTGTTTTGAAGCTTACTGCTTTGCTCCCCGCTGTGTTCAGTTTCTGTTGCAGTTTGGCAAGCATGGCAAGAGGAGCGGTTCCTGGGACTAGCTTTACAGCAGTTTCTGCCGGGTGTGTACTGAATGATACTCCTGATGGCTCTTTTATCGTCAGTGAAGAAGGTACTGTAAATCTTATTCAAAAAAGCCAAAGACCAAATGTGCTGGTTAATAGTGAAGAAGATATTTTAAGAGGGTGGTTAGCTCCACCCAAGAATCCGTTTACTTCTGATGTTAATGAGGTAACAGAAACAAATACGAATTTTGGCTTTAACATTTCAGAAAAGTTTAATATACTAGAAAAGGATTTGTTATTAGTCAAACGTCTTCAATGGGACAACTTGTTTGTTGAAAACAGCTTGAAAGCTCAGCAAGTCCCAAGAGGACTAAGAGTCAAAAATTTACAGGCGGGTAAAGATTTACCCAAAGCGTTCACTGACAAATGGTTGAGTATAAACCAAAGGGCTGGTCTACAATATATGGAACTGCTACACGAGGTAAATTCAACTAAATTGGAAGAACTAACTGGGAATGTAAAGACTAATTATGACATTCTTAAAAATAATACATCCAGCGATAATTTCAATTGCAAAATGGTGCTTATACAGGAGAAATTACTCAAGTTAAATGATGAATTATGCCAAAGAAAAACAAAAAAAATTTCAAAGGGACAAAAATGAATACGTGAATGGAATAGCCAAAGCTTATGGACTTCGATTGGAAATAAGTGTCAATAATAAAGTCTCAAAACAGCAAGAGACAAATTTGGTTAATGCAGATGAAGAAATAAGCACAGTAAGAAGGTCTGAAAGGCTTGGCAATAAAAATAATGTAGTAACTGTGGCTGAAATTCACCATATTCCCTTGGGGGAAAGCAAACAAAATTAAAGCAAGCCAGCAGTAAGGCCTAAAATCAAAGATATCAGTAGAACTAAAATGAGTAACCAAGAAATTCCTTCAGGAATGCATGGATCATGCAATCCCAAATAATACCAAGACCCAATCCTCCAAAGGCAGATGTCCTGTCCGGTGGACCCCAGCCATAAACAAACTATACAATAGAAGGAGGAAGCTACTACATGATAGAGCAAAATCCCAAAAAGGGAAGGCATCTCTGATCAGTATTAGCAAAAAACTACGGGCACTCATAAAATCGTCTAAGGCCAACTTTGAGAGAAAAATTGCACAGGATACTAAGGATAATCACAAGGCTTTCTTTAGTTATGTTAGGAACCTGGGTGGGAATTCCCAGACATGCTCAGAATTAGTCCAAAATGACAAAAAATACACCGAACCCACAGACATTGCCAACATCCTAGCTGACAGGTTCAGCGCAAACTTCTCCCCCCCTCCCCACCAAAAGGGCAAATATTTATCCCAGCAGAGTGCTGCCCCTGACATCTCAGATGCTCAGGTAAGAGCTGCCCTCTCCAAAGCAAAAAACACAGCATCAATGGGACCAGACGGTGTCCCGGGCTGCGTCCTACATGAACTCCATGAAGAGCTAAACCCAAACATAAAACTACTGTTCAATCTTAGCCTTACTACAGGATATGTACCCAAAGAGTGGTGTACAGCAACAGTGGTCCCTCTCCACAAAGGTGGTGCCTAAACGGATCCTGGAAACTATCGCCCCATAAGCCTGACTAGCTTAGTCTGCAAAGCTATGGAAAGGATCATCATGGACCTCATAAATAAAGATATTGGGGACCTACAGACACTGGATCCTACCCAGTTCGGCTTTGTTAAGGGCAGATCCTGCCTCTTAAACCTCGTTGATTTCTTTGAAACAGTCATCAAGGCCATTGACAAGGGGAAGGTGGTCCACACAGCCTACCTGGACCTCGCAAAAGCCTTCAATACAATACCCCACTCGGGATTATAGATATGCTCACCAGCTTAAATATAAACCCCTATGTCACTAGATGGTTTGCAAACTGACTCAAGGACAGAACCCACATGGTTAGAATTGCTGGAGCCATGTCAGACTCCAAACCAGTTACAAGTGGCATCCTGCAAGGCTCAGTCCTGTTACCTCTCTTGTTCGATATATATTTCTCGGAGGTACAGGCCAACACGGAAGGACTGTGGCTGACTAAGTTCGCAGATGACTGCAAACTGGGCGCCATAATCGACTCTCCAGCCGACACAAGCATCCTCCAAAAGGGCCTCATAGAAACAGACAACTGGTGCCAGAGCCAATATCCTCAAGCTAAATGCCAAAAAGTGTATAGTCATCCCTTTTGGCAAAAACAAAGTGCCCACAAATTACCACATAGGTGGTAATCCATTAAGTACAGAAGAAGTAATTAGGGACCAAAGTTGATAGCAATCTCTCATTTGACAACCACATGGCCAAAGTGGTTAGAAAAACATTTTATATAGCCCACCTAATCATGAAGGGATTCACATCTAGATCAGGGGAGGTCATCGTGCCTCTTTACTCATCCCTCATCAGGCCCATAATTGAGTACAATGCCCTTTTAGGGATGTACCTTACCAGACACCTGCAGCAATTGGAAAGACCCCAAAAGTACCTCACCAAGAGGATCATAGGGCTCAAACAGATGCCATATGCTGCCCGGTTAAAGAAACTCCAGCTCTACTCAGTGGCATACCGCCTGCTCAGAGGCGATCTGTGCCTGACATATAAAGCCATGTCCAACCCAGAATTAATGGACATGCTGCACCTCAGGGACCAAAGTTGATAGCAATCTCTCATTTGACAACCACATGGGGTCTTTCCAGTTGCTGCAGGTATCTGGTAAGGTACATCTCGAAAGGGACATTGTACTCAATTATGATTAGGTTTACCCCGGGTATCACTTCTGTGTCACTGTTAGACAGAGGCACAGTATACTAACCTCGAAAAAGGGCATAGCAAAATTAATTTAAAATGGGTGGCGAAAGCCAAACACACTCTGGCTAGGCTTATAAATGCCCTAGGGCAGATAGCCTAGTATGAACCTATGAGCCTATGACCCTATAAATAGTGTCTAAAGGATCAACTAAGGAAGACAACAAACAGATTATCGAAGTATATCAGAGAGTTGATAATTCAAAAGGAACTTGGGCCCAAGTTATAGCAGACAGTTATAGTGGTAAAAATTATCATAGTAAACAACAGCCACAAAAAAACTGGGGGGGGGCAACAAATGTCCAAAGAAGAATTGGAATTATCAGCGGAAGCAATGGAAGACTTAAAAAGTGTCAACTTTAAAATCATTAATTTGTGTAGCAAAAATATTTCCTATGATGACTGCTGTGTACTAAGTAAGGGATGGAATTTTGCCCCAGCACAAAGGGCCAACAAACTCATTATGATTAATGAATTAAGAGACTAAGTGAGAAAATTAAATCTCAAAGTATTGTTAGGAAGTCAGAAACCTAACAATTGTGACTTCTATAAACCTAGTTGTTATAATCCACCTTTATGTAAAGAATTGGAAATGTTTCTCAATATATGTGAATTACAGATGTTAGAAATGTTAGAAGAAGATACGAAATACAAATATTATAATCTAACAAAAAAAGAAAAAAAATGTTTAGATGTCCTACTTAAAGATGAGAATATACTTGTCTTAAAAGCTGATAAAGGGGGAGCAATGGTTTTAATGGATAGAAAAGATTATGAAGGAAAGATGAAAGAAATATTATCAGACTCTAATTTTTATAAGTTAGTAAATATGTCTGAAATTAAGAAAGGTTTTTCATTTATAGAATCATGCATAGTAGAATGGTTCGATGCAGGTAGAAATGACGAAAAAATGAAAAGGAATATAACGAACAATAACCCGTTGATTAGTAGGATCTTTGGAATACCAAAAACCCATAAAAACATAGATTCTCCCCCTTTAAGACCAATAGTTGCTAGTAAAAATAGTAAATTGGAAGGGATGTCTATTTTTGTAGACAAACATTTACAGAAAGTAGTTCCGAAGGGAGTCACTTACATAAAGGACAGTTATGACTGTATGGCAAAACTTAACAATATTAAGGTCTCAGAATCTGATATACTTGTAACATTAGATATAAATTCTTTTTATACTATAATTCCTAATAAGGAAGATATGGAGATGGTTAGGATGGAATTATTGAAATCAAGAGAATTTTCTACAAATACTATTAGTCTGCTAATGGAAATGATAGATTTAGTATTAAGTTATAATTTAGAATTTTATGATGAATTGTTTGTCCAAGTTAATGTGGTAGCTATGGGTGAGGCCCTAGCACCTAGCTATGCTAATTTATTCATGCAAGGCTGGGAAAAAGTAAATATATTAGAAAGTAGGTTTATGAAAAATATCATAAAAATGTTAACATTTATTGACGACATTCTGATTATTTGGAGTGGGACGGTTGAAGAACTAAATTTGTTTTTGAAATATATTGACAATGTCTGTTCTTACATTAAGTTTTCATATAATACCATTTCTGAAAATATAAATTTTTTAGATCTTACTATATATAAATTAGACAGAAAATTTGTGTCAAAAATATATAAAAAAGAATGTCAAAATAATATGTATTTACATTATTCAAGTTTACATCCAAAAAAAACTAAACAGAATATTGTCAAAGGACAAATAAAGAGAATAAGTAATTTAACAGATGATAATGAAATTTTTCATTCAGAAGCTGATAACTTCTGTGAAAGGATGTTAAGTAGAGGTTACCTCCAAGAAATTATTAAGGAAGTTATGACAGAAGAAATTGCAAATAGGAATAAAAATGAGAAAAAGAAGTTAAGTAGAATATCTTCAGCAGATTATACTACTGATTTGGCAGTACAAAATAGTTCTGATTCTTATGTTATTAAAAATATAGTAAGAAAAAATTGGGGAATTTTTAAAACCAATATTAATTTATCACAGAAGTTAGGCGATGAACCTAAGTTTGTGCAAAAAAGAGCAAAGAATTTTAAAGATCTTTTTCAAGGAATATTAAATAAAATTAGAGTAGTAGAAGAAAGAAAAGGAATGTATAAATTCTTTAATTGTAATTATTGCAGTTATTTATATACAGATATGCATGAGATTTTTGTGGGCAAAACTAAGATATATGTTCCAGGCAGATTTACTTGTAAGTCTAAAAATGTTGTCTATTTAATAATATGTGTAGATTGTAACTCATTTTATGTTGGTAGAACAGGAAGGGAATTGTATAAAAGAATCTATGAACATCAATATGCCATAGGCAAAGGAGATGTCAAAAATGCTTTGGCTAAACATTATTTAGAAAGTAAATGTAAGACTAATTTTAAATGTTTAGTTATAGATTCTATTCATCCTAATGTTACAAAGATAAATATTGAAGAAGAATTGGGGGTGGCTTGAATACTGCTGGCAAGTGAGATTAAATGCGTGTTTTCTGCCAGGGTTAAATAATAGAGAGGAATTTATTATGTATTTAAAAAGGAAAGGTTTTAAACATTAGGTTAGTTTTTGGTATATAGAATAGTATAAATATTGTAGTTTAAACACATTTTTATTGTTAACTTTTAATTGGAGTGCTTAATTGAAGCAGCCTGCTAATTTTTAAGAGTGTTTAAATGAAGCAGTGTGTTGCAACCATCAGTCTGAAGAAATCTCCTTTTGGAGATGAAAGTGCTCACTTGTGGTTCTATAACACCTCTACTATAGCTTGTTTTCGTGTGTTTTATTGGATTTTATCTTGTGGATTTTCTTCGTGGATTAAACCTCATTTTTGTGCTATTTTGCCATCGTTTCTTTTTGGATTTGTGCTTTGTTTTGAAGCTTACTGCTTTGCTCACCGCTGTGTACAAATATACTGTTGTTAAACATTTTTGTATAAAATAAATGTTACAGGTATGCAGCAAGGAGACATAAGTATGACGCAATCAGAAATACACTAAACTTGACCCCCTTCAAAAATATAATTTACACACAGCTAATGATAAATAATAACTCTTACTACACCCCAGTTGTTTTACAAAATTTTGGATGTAATAAAAACTTAACATGTCCTTTCTGCACTCTCCCTCATGTTGACATAATACACATGTTCTGGAGTTGTAAGACCATCTATAAACTCTGGTGCTCCCTCAGAATTCAGTTAGAAAAAATGGGGTATGAGAAAACTACATTTTCTTGCAAACTATGATCCTTAATAGTGTTCCTATTCACATCAAAGGTATTCGTCATCATGTTCTTGTCTCAGTTTGTGTTTTCCTTAAATATTTCATTACTAACAATTGGATCAACCCCTCAGCAATTTCATGGGAAAACTTTAAGGATATGGCAATAAAATATATACCAGCACATAAAATGTGCATGAATAGCAAAAAGAAAAATAATTATTTTAAAAAATATTGGGAAAGTCTCTTTGATCTAATCCAGAATAAGTAAAATCCAGCAACATTTTTTTTCTTATACATTTGCATTCCACGCTGGATCCTTTTTGTACTAGGTACGGTCCAGAATTATTTGATAATGTAAACATTACACTTTACTAATTGTCTTATGTCATTTTATTTGGAGAGGTCCTTTGACATCCATGATGTAAATATATTGTAAATGTGGTGTAAATAGGTTTTTAGGACATAGACATAGACATTTATAGTTTACTTTAGATGGTGTACCCCTAAAATAGTTAACAGTTTATACTTTACATAATAGTATGTTATTTGATTAAAGTTATCCTCCTCTTGGGAGGCCTGATTTCTATTTGTATTATGTTTTTCTGGGGCACCCTAGTGAATGTTTTACCCGTTCAGGAATAAGGTACTTGTTACAATAACTGCTTGTCTATAAATCAAAACTTGTTAACTGTTTGTACTAATTTAGAATGTACTTTATTTGTTTTCTTGGTTTGATGTACTTTACAAGTTCCTTATCTTGTATTTATTTTCATTTATTTTTTGTAAAAGTTTTAAAACTAATAAAAATATTTTTGAAAAAGAAGTTAAAGCTGTCAGAATAATTCCGCATTAAAGAGATCTGTAACTAATGAAGGCTTTGCTCCTAGCAAGCAACTTTATATTTCAGTGTTTCATTTACAAATTCAGTGTCTGCTGCCCTTTAATAATAAATTGCCTATGTTACATTTAAAAAAATCGGTAAGCTGATAATATTGCAATAGGAAATGGATGGCAAAAGGACAACAGATTCACAGTTACAAGGAATCTCATCCAAGGACTGCAGTACCCCACCCCCTTACAATGCAGCACAGAATCAGCAATCCATATACATAGTGTGGGAGTAACCTTCTGTACCACAAGAAAGCATTCTACCTGTTGTGCTACTAACATTGCATTTCAGTGCTCTAGCACAAGCAGTAATAACCATTTGCTCAACAAAACAGTTGCACATTGAAAATAGACAGCATGAGCAGCAGTAGTCTTTTCTTCCCTTGAAACTCAAAATTCCTTGAAAATACACTGAAGCTCACAATTCCTTGCAAATGTACAGAGACTCACAATTCTTTGCAAATGTACTAAAACTCACAGTTCCTTGCAAATGTACTGAAACTCACAATTCCTTCAAAATGTAATGAAACTCACAGTGTGGTAGTTGGTGTAGAGGATTAAGGCTCTTGTCTCTTGTAACTAAGGTACAAGGTTTAACCCTGGTTAAATTAACTAACCTGTCAACTCTACTACACTCACACACACACACACTTCAAGTGTATAACAGAAAATCCACTAACCTACCTGTTTGTCTGTTTCTTAAAAAAATGTGGATTCTGTTTCAGTTTAAACGTGTGTGCATTGTACTAAGGATGCACTCTGCCATCCTTAAAGAAGAAATGCAATGCACAGAGAATGTTCTTAAGGACAAATGTAAGTTTGTGGCAGTCCCCTGCCCCCTCCCTGGTTAGTGGGCACCCCAAGACACCATGCCCAGTCAACCGCCTAGGTTGCCTGGTGCTGAGTCTGGCTCTATGACAGCTGTCATTCTTCATTTGTGAGGTATGAAGCCTGTTTGGAGGCTACAGTTAAATAGTGAATCTAGAAGGTCTGATAGGTCTTATTTCATGCTACGTAGTAGGCAGCCCGGGATTTTTTTTGGCCTGTTGATGCAGTGTTCTTGACCTAAGACAGAGCACTGAGGATTGTTTCCTACTGATATTTGGGGGAGTGATATCTGATGGTATTTCCTGAGGAGAGGCTGGGGGGAGAGAGAGGGGTACAGAGAGGAGTAAAATTACAGCTGAATTTGTCTACCATTAGGTTTTCTGTATCTTCTGGCTTAGTGTGGGTGACTGCATCAGCAAAAAGCTCTACACACAACTGTATATTGCATTTGAAGTTGCAGACATAACTAAATAATGTTTTGTGGTTGTCCTTGGCCTGGAAGGCCACTTTTACCACAAATGTGTCTTTATTAGACTTTATTTATCCTCTGAGATTTTTTTTTTTTAGTTTGATGACAGCACTTTTATCCTGCAGAGCCCTTCCTGACTGCTGCCATGACTTTCTTCCCTCTCTTATACAGCCCATTGATGTGATTCCACCAGGGTAGCTTGTTTTTTAAGTTGGCTCTGCATTTATTCCTTGTTGCTACAGCTCCCTCTATGCAGCTATTAACATGCTTGTGTAGGCTTTCTGTGAATTGTTCTTCAGTGACAGTAGTGTTCTCAGGGTTTGGGGGGCTTAAAAATTTACCGGGTTATTATATAATAGTAGAAAGTTACCCTTGGAGTAGTTCATAAATGCTACAGGGTAGGAGTTCTGGGTTATTTTTGCTTCAAAGGACTGTATCGTGGTCTGACCTTACAAAAGAGGACATTACACTAGGGGGTGTGCTGATGTACTATACAAAGATTTAACAAATCCCGTGTAGTTCATAAAACTCTGTACATAATGGGATATGATGTATTATAAAATTTACCTCATTGCACAGTTCTCTATGTATAGAGACATACACAAGTTACCTTTTCCCCATTCACATTCATTTCTCAATTACATAGCCACTGGGATAGTGGTTAGGTTCAACACTGGGATAGTGGTTAGGTACAACACTGGAATAGTGGTTAGGTACAACACTGGGATAGTGGTTAGGTACAACACTGGGATAGTGGTTAGGTAAAACACTGGAATGGTGGTTAGTCACAACACTGGGATAGTGGTTAGGTGCAACACTGGGATAGTGGTTAGGTACAACGCTGGGATGTTTTTTAGGTACAACACTGGGATAGTGCTTAGGTACAACACTGAGATAGTGGTTAGGTACAACACTGGGAGAGTGGTTAGGTACAACACCGGGATAGTGGTTAGGTTCAACACTGGGATAGTGGTTAGGTACAACACTGGGATAGAGGTTAGGTACAACACTGGGATGGTGGTTAGGTACAACACTGGGATGGTGGTTAGGTACAACACTTTGATAGTGGTTAGTTCAACACTGGGATAGTGGTTAGGTATAACACTGGGATGG
Source organism: Protopterus annectens (assembly GCF_019279795.1). Taxonomy (NCBI): domain Eukaryota; kingdom Metazoa; phylum Chordata; order Ceratodontiformes; family Protopteridae; genus Protopterus; species Protopterus annectens. Next base: position 92,000,318 of record NC_056749.1, read on the forward strand.
TGGTTAGGTACAACACTGGGATGGTGGTTAGGTATAATACTGGGATGGTGGTTAGGTACAATACTGGGATAGTAGTTAGTTACAACACTGGGATAGTGGTTAGTTACAACACTGGGATAGTGGTTAGGTACAACACTGGGATAGTGGTTAGTTACAACACTGGGATAGTGGTTAGGTACAACACTGGGATAGTGGTTAGGTACAATGCTGGGATGGTTTTTAGGTACAACACTGGAATAGTGGTTAGGTACAACACTGGAAGAGTGGTTAGGCACAACAGTGGGATAGTGGTTAGTTACAACACTGGGATAGTGGTTAGGTACAACACTGGGATAGTGATTAGGTACAACATTCGGATGTTTTTTTAGCTACAACACTGAGATAGAGGTTAGGTACAACACTGGGAGAGTGGTTAGGTACAACACTGGGATAGTGGTTAGTTACAGCACTGGGATAGTGGCTAGGTACAACACTGGGATAGTGGCTAGGTACAACACTGGGATAGTGGTTAGGTACAACACTGCAATGCTTTTTAGGTACAGCACTGGGATAGTATTTAGGTACAACCCTGGGAGAGTGGTTAGGTACAACACTGGGATAGTGGTTAGGTACAACACTGGGATAGTGATTAGGTACAACATTCGGATGTTTTTTAGCTACAACACTGAGATAGAGTTTAGGTACAACACTGGGAGAGTTGTTAGGTACAACACTGGGATAGTGGTTAGGTACAATACTGGGAGAGTGGTTAGGTACAACACTGGGATAGTGGTTAGTTACAACACTGGGATAGTGGTTAGTTACAACACTGGGATAGTGGTTAGTTACAACACTGGGATAGTGGTTAGGTACAACACTGGGATAGTGGTTAGATACAACACTGGGATAGTGGTTAGTTACAACACTGGGATAGTGGTTAGTTACAACACTGGGATAGTGGTTAGGTACAACACTGGGATAGTGGTTAGGTACAACACTAGGATAGTGGTTAGGTTACAACGCTGGGATGGTTTTTAGGTACAACACTGGGATAGTGGTTAGGTACAACACTGGAAGAGTGGTTAGGCACAACAGTGGGATAGTGGTTAGTTACAACACTGGGATAGTGGTTAGGTACAACACTGGGATAGTAATTAGGTACAACATTTGGATGGTTTTTTAGCTACAACACTGAGATAGAGGTTAGGTACAACACTGGGAGAGTGGTTAGGTATAATACTGGGATAGTGGTTAGTTACAGCACTGGGATAGTGGCTAGGTACAATCCTGGGAGAGTGGTTAGGTACAACACTGGGATAGTGGTTATGTACAACACTGGGATAGTGATTAGGTACAACATTCAGATGTGTTTTGGCTACAACACTGGGATAGTGGTTAGGTACAATACTGGGAGAGTGGTTAGGTACAACACTGGGATAGTGGTTAGTTACAACACTGGGATAGTGGTTAGTTACAACACTGGGATAGTGGCTAGGTACAACACTGGGATAGTGGTTAGGTACAACACTAGGATAGTGGTTAGGTACAATACTGGGAGAGTGGTTAGGTACAACACTGGGATAGTGGCTAGGTACAACACTGGGATAGTGGCTAGGTACAACACTGTAATGCTTTTTAGGTACAGCACTGGGATAGTGGTTAGGTACAACACTGGGATATTGGTTAGGTAAAACACTAGGATAGTGGTTAGGTACAACACTGGGATAGTGGTTAGGTACAACACTGGGATAGTGGTTAGGTACAACACTGGGAGAGTGGTTAGTTACAACACTGGGATAGTGGCTAGGTACAACACTGGGATAGTGGTTAGGTACAACACTGGGATAGTGGCTAGGTACAACACTGGGAGAGTGGTTAGTTACAACACTGGGATATTGGTTAGGTACAACACTAGGATAGTGGTTAGGTAAAACACTAGGATAGTGGTTAGGTACAACACTAGGATAGTGGTTAGGTACAACACTAGGATAGTGGTTAGGTACAACACTGGGATAATGGTTAGGTACAACACTGGGATAGTGGTTAGGTACAACACTGGGAGAGTGGTTAGGTACAACACTGGGAGAGTGGTTAGTTACAACACTGGGATAGTGGCTAAGTACAACACTGGGATAGTGGTTAGGTACAACACTGCAATGTTTTTTAAGTACAGCACTGGGATAGTGGTTAGATACAACACTAGGATAGTATTAGGTACAACACTAGGATAGTGGTTAGGTAAAACACTAGGATAGTGGTTAGGTACAACACTAGGATAGTGGTTAGGTACAACACTGGGAGAGTGGTTAGGTACAACACTGGGAGAGTGGTTAGTTACAACACTGGGATAGTGGCTAGGTACAACACTGGGATAGTGGTTAGGTACAACACTGTAATGCTTTTTAGGTACAGCACTGGGATAGTGCTTAGGTACAACACTGGGATATTGGTTAGGTACAACACTAGGATAGTGGTTAGGTACAACACTGGGAGAGTGGTTAGGTACAACACTGGGATAGTGGTTAGGTACAACACTGGGATAGTGGTTAGGTAAAACACTAGGATAGTGGTTAGGTACAACACTGGGAGAGTGGTTAGGTACAACACTGGGAGAGTGGTTAGTTACAACACTGGGATAGTGGCTAAGTACAACACTGGGATAGTGGTTAGGTACAACACTGCAATGTTTTTTTAAGTACAGCACTGGGATAGTGGTTAGATACAACACTAGGATAGTATTAGGTACAACACTAGGATAGTGGTTAGGTACAACACTAGGATAGTGGTTAGGTAAAACACTAGGATAGTGGTTAGGTACAACACTAGGATAGTGGTTAGGTACAACACTGGGAGAGTGGTTAGGTACAACACTGGGATAGTGGTTAGTTACAACACTGGGATAGTGGCTAGGTACAATACTGGGATAGTGGTTAGGTACAACACTGCAATGCTTTTTAGGTACAGCACTGGGATAGTGGTTAGGTACAACACTGGGATAGTGGTTAGGTACAACACTAGGATAGTGGTTAGGTACAACACTGGGAGAGTGGTTAGGTACAACACTGGGATAGTGGCTAAGTACAACACTGGGATAGTGGTTAGGTACAACACTGGGATAGTGGTTAGGTACAACACTAGGATAGTGGTTAGGTACAACACTGGGATAGTGGTTAGGTACAACACTGGGATAGTGGTTAGGTACAACACTAGGATAGTGGTTAGGTACAACACTGGGAGAGTGGTTAGGTACAACACTGGGAGAGTGGTTAGTTACAACACTGGGATAGTGGCTAGGTACAACACTGGGATAGTGGTTAGGTACAACACTGTAATGCTTTTTAGGTACAGCACTGGGATAGTGCTTAGGTACAACACTGGGATATTGGTTAGGTACAACACTAGGATAGTGGTTAGGTACAACACTGGGAGAGTGGTTAGGTACAACACTGGGAGAGTGGTTAGTTACAACACTGGGAGAGTGGCTAAGTACAACACTGGGATAGTGGTTAGGTACAACACTGGGATATTGGTTAGGTACAACACTAGGATAGTGGTTAGGTACAACACTGGGAGAGTGGTTAGGTACAACACTGGGATAGTGGTTAGGTACAACACTGGGAGAGTGGTTAGGTACAACACTGGGATAGTGGTTAGGTACAACACTGGGATAGTGGTTAGGTACAACACTGGGATAGTGGCTAGGTACAACACTGGGAGAGTGGTTAGTTACAACACTGGGATATTGGTTAGGTACAACACTAGGATAGTGGTTAGGTAAAACACTAGGATAGTGGTTAGGTACAACACTGGGATAGTGGTTAGGTACAACACTGGGAGAGTGGTTAGGTACAACACTGGGATATTGGTTAGGTACAACACTGGGAGAGTGGTTAGGTACAACACTGGGATAGTGGTTAGTTACAACACTGGGAGAGTGGTTAGGTACAACACTGGGATAGTGGTTAGGTACAACACTAGGATAGTGGTTAGATAAAATACTAGGATAGTGGTTAGGTACAACACTGGGATAGTGGTTAGGTACAACACTAGGATAGTGGTTAGGTACAACACTAGGATAGTGGTTAGGTACAACACTGGGAGAGTGGTTAGGTACAACACTAGGATAGTGGTTAGGTACAACACTGGGAGAGTGGTTAGTTACAACACTGGGATAGTGGCTAAGTACAACACTGGGATAGTGGTTAGGTACAACACTGCAATGTTTTTTAAGTACAGCACTGGGATAGTGGTTAGATACAACACTAGGATAGTATTAGGTACAACACTAGGATAGTGGTTAGGTACAACACTAGGATAGTGGTTCGGTACAACACTAGGATAGTGGTTCGGTACAACAGGGTAATTTATATCTGATCAAATACAGTTTGATGGTGCTGTGGTTGTTAATGCAGCAATTTCCTTTCTCTTCTAATATACTGCTCAGCAGGTAGAACTCAACAACATATCAATGTTGCCCCCCCCCCAAGAAAAAGCCAGTTTTGGTCAGTCAAACTTGCTACCACAACCGGGCTGTCACAGCCCCATACAGTGATTTCATCATTAACTTATTATGGTAATCTTCCTAGCTCCACCGTCATGCCTAAAGAGTGCAAAACACTTATTGATAGCTCTTAAGCATGATGGTAGAGCACAGTCTAATGAGAAGATGCAGCTTTGCTAAATATAATGTACCTTATTAAGTAGTTACTTAGTGAAGAACAGTATACCTCACTAAGCTGTCTTTCACTGTTCAGTTGTGTAGCACTGTCATTTTGCACAGTGCTTCCTCCAGTCCAAGCCAAGTGTGCATAGAATACAGTGCATGCTTATATACAATTTTAAAAAAATGTGGCATTTGCTTTTATGTTGCCATGGACTGTCACATCACAGCAAGAGGTTATTTGGTTCAGTTCTCAGCTGGGGTGCCTTCTCTGCAGAGTCTGATGTGCTCCTTGTATTTGCTTGGGCTTTTCTCTGGATACTCTTGTTTCCTAACACATTCCAATGGCATGCAGTTGGCAGATAGAGGACTCTAAATTAGCCAAAGATGTGAGTGCACATGTGAGTGTGCTACGGAAGAATGTCTACATCAGGGGTAGCCACTTTGTGCTGTAAGCATTGGACTCTAGTTGCTTTGATGCAGCACCCCAACCACATGTACAAAATGGGGAAAAATGGTTGATTCTGATACTGATGTTTATGACAGCTAACATGATTCATGTCACTGAACTGCAGAACTTATGGATGTGTACTATAAATAGTAAGCATGGTACTCAACCCTCTCACACCACTATGTTCTGAATAGTATTTCCCAATTTCAAAAATATGCAATAAAATAGAAAGAAAAACACTTTCAGCATAGTTTTTCAAAGCAGTAAAGCAAATAATTCTTTAAATTATCAGGAATAGAAAGTAATACTAGAAACGTCTGAAGATAAAAAACAATTTCTACAACAGATGATTGTTACATAAATTGATGCTCCCTGTTTTAATTCATGGACAAAAACAAAACATAACTGGCTTTACTAATTTGTAGACAAACAGTTCTAAATAAAAGGTACCTGTTTTCCTTAGTTGTTATTCAAAGAGCTCATAAAGGAAATAATAGCTTCAACTTAACAAGGTACAATAATTTTAACAACAGTCAAACAGTCTTACTTGACATGGAATAATCGGAAAGACAGTCTTACTTTGCATACTTCCAATACTGAGTTAATAAAAGTCACACATCTCATTCCTTGTAATCACCTGTTAGTATTTATATTACACAGATCATTAAGTATAAGCAATTTTCCAAGGTTTAGCCAAAGAAAAACAGTGTTTTCTTCATCAAAACATGTTGCCTCCTCAAAGCTCATTGTCCCACAGTCTTCCACCAAGCTCACACTGAACTCCGCCCCCCCCCATCAACAACCTTAATTTTAAGTCCCTGCTTAGACTCTCTACAAGTCTGCTTGTTTCCAAAGCCAAACAGGCTAAACATATTGTAACAGGTCAGAGCATATACATCAGAGGGAAATAAAAGATGAATCCTTCCATGTGAAGCAGAGTTCCTCCCTATTCCTATTTATCGCAACTTGGACCAATGGATGGGTAATCAGAAATTCACACCAGTCTGGCTCCTGTGTCTCTGATGAAAAGGGGCAGTCAGTAAATCACCAACCCCATAAATCAAATATAAATCAAATGTGTGGGTCACATTTGGGATACATGGCTAGGCTTTTAAGGACCTAGTGGTTGTTAGCCTAATATACATTTATGAACCTATGAATAATTCAGTATTATACCATGCCCTCCATTAATATTCCAAAACGTGCATGCTGATTGGTCAGCGTGCATGTTGTAAATCGACTTATACTAATGGAAAAAGGTCCGGTCGCCTGGAATTTTTCCATTAGTATAAGTCTTTTTTTACACACTGTCTCGCTATGTTAAAGGAGTTTAACATAGCGAAATAGCTTTAAAAAAAGCAACAGAGATCTCCGTTGCTTTTTTTAAAGCTGTCTCGCTATGTTAAACTCCTTTAACATAGCAAAACAGTGTGTAAAAAGCAACGGAGATCTTGCTTTCTCCGTTGTTTTTTTTTTAAACCCATCTTGCTATGTTAAATGGGTTTAACATAGCGAGACAGCTTTAAAAAAGCAACGGAGATTTCTGTTGCCTTTTTTAAAGCTGTCTCGCTATGTTAAACGTCTTTAGCATAGCGAGACAAGTTTGTAAAAAGCAACAGAGAAAGCGATTTCTCCATTGCTTTCACCCACAGCTCTGATGTACTGCGTAAGCATAGGCATGCGCAGTACATCAGAACTGCCGCAACATACCAGACAGCTGCGGAAGGGCAGCAAGGATGCATTATACAATGCCATTATTTAAGAAAAGTACATTTTTTTCTTAAATAATGTCATTCTATAATAGCAATAACCCACTTCTGGGTGTGGATAATGCTGGATTTACCCACGGTTGTCTTTGTTTGGCCACTCGGGCTTTGCCCTCGTGACCAAACTACACCAACCGTGGGTAAATCCAGCATTACCCACACTCAGGGATGGGTTATTGCTATAATGTCCCACATTTTAAATATGGTAATTTAAAAATGTAAATTTTTATTTTAATGTGCCACCACCTACAGTTTTTGTTCTCTTAGTCAGTGACTTAAAAAAAATAAGCTGGAGAGACAGATGTGTCTCAAAGAGATTGTTCCTTCTTTTGAACAAACTTCCTGTTCACATTTAACAGGGCCATTCCCTGACCCTGTTCAGACACTGTTTGAATCAATGTATGGGGAATCACAAATTCACACCTGGGGTTGTGCTTATGTCCCTTATGGGTGGAGCAGTCTGTAAGATACTCAATACACAGGCACAAATCCATGCCATCCTCTTGCCCCTAGAGACCATAAATTGTTTAAAACTGAGTAATACTGGCGAGGCTTGTAAGAGTCCTTAAGCTGTTAGCCTAGTAATCTCCTTTGAAGCTATGAACCTATAACCTTCTTACCATATGCAACAGGAAATTATACATTCTTTATGAAACAGGTGTATTGTTTTTGTACTTTATTTTGTTGATAAGAACAGCCCCTATTCTTTTTTTTCAGAGCCAAACATTCTTGCCACAATATCATAATGAATGAACCTACAATGCCTCAGTACCTAAATTAATGTACAGGCTATTGTATTTCCTTATTAAGTGCATCACTGGCAGTTCCGTACTTTCTACAAAAGTAAATCAACAACTTGTTTTTGCAGGTGGAACACCTCACACTGAAAATTAGTGCATGTGATGAGGTAGTACTAAAACCACAAGTAAACAAATTCCTTTAAGCAGCTAAGTTGTTTTACTTATAATGCTTTGCAGTTGATGCATATCATTGCCTAATACATACAGTGATATAATTTTGTTGTTGAAATTATTAAGAAAAAATGAGTAAACAATGAAACAAAAAATCAAATACACTACAGTCTTCATGTCCTGCAAAATCACTTGCAATTTTAACATGAGGAGTATAATAGGAAGTGAATTTAACTGTAAATCAAATATGCTTCTGAAAGTGACCAATACACTTTAAAGTCTATCATTAAGGACTAGTGTGCCTTTGTGTGAAATATACTGGAGTATTCATTCTCTGATCAATCCTTGTGTGAAACAGATTTGAAGTTATCCCTTATGTCACAGAATGTTCTTGTCTTTGTCTAATATTTTGGTGTGCAACTTACTCTCTAGTTGTTTATCCTACTTGCAGTCTGGCTTTACAAAACTGCTGTGAATTTGTATAAAATAAACTGGAATATTTGCTCACTCTATCTCCAAAGGCGGAGGTGTGTCCATATTCATTAAGGATATCCACACCTCCAGGCTAGGTGCTCAGCATAACACAGCCGAGGTTATCTAAGTGCAACTAATTCTGGGCAAAACTGCAATCTAAATTGTAGCTTGCTACAGATCACCCACCATGCCCCAAGATTCCCACTCCTCTTTTCTTGATGTACCGGAAAATATTAGGTTTCAACCAAACACCCTAATAATAGGCGATTTCAACTACCCCACTATTAACTGGGAAAACTACTCATGTACCAACTCCTTCGCTCAACGCTTTCGGGAATTCATAAACTCCAATGCCCTGGATCAACTTATCCACACCCCCACCAGGGGCAACAATATCCTAGATCTAGTCATTACCAACATGAGTGACCGGTATTCCACACCTGAAGTCAACGCCTCATTGGTCCGATCCGACCATAAGCTAATTACCCTAGATATCCACATCCTGCCCCCCACCCCCCATTAAGTAAACCATGGTAAAACATTTCTCCAAAGCCAACTTCATGCTTCTTAAGGCAGAAGTGGTAAACGTCATGACACCCATGCAGATGGACAATACAGTTATGACTACTGAATCCTACACAATTGCACTTTATAAGCACTTACATGAGTGCATGGATCGTGCTATCCCAAACAGAACCAAGACGCTTTCCTCCAAAAAAAGGAAGCCAATCTGGTGGTGCCCTGCCATAAACAAACTGTACAACAGAAGGAAGAAACTGTTACAAAAGAAAGTAAAATCCCACAAGTGGAGGAGCTCCCTGGTCAGCCTCAGTAAGAAGCCTGGATCCCTGATAAAATCCTCCAAAGCTAGTTACGAAAACAAAATTGCCACTGATTCTAAAGACAACCACAAAGCATTCTATAGCTATGTCAAGAATCTCAATGGCAACACTCAGATCTGCTCTGAGTTACAGCACAAAGGCACTAAATATACAGACCCAACTGATATTGCCAACATCCTGGCAGATAGGTTCAGTGCTAACTTTACCCCCCTCGCACCCCCTAAAGAGCCCATCTCTATACCGGAAGAATGCAAAGTTCCTGTAATCATGGCTGCACAAGTAAAAACCACACTCTCCAAAGCCAAGAACACAGAACCCAGGGACCAGACAACATCCCAGGCTGCATTCTACACTAACTACAGAATGAATTGGCACCCCACCTAAGTACCATGTTCAATCATAGCCTCACCTCAGGCTTTGTGCCTGCTGAATGGTGCACAGCGACGGTTATCCTACTACACAAGGGGGGAGCCACCACGGACCCCGGGAACTACAGCCCCATTAGCCTGATGAGCCTAGTCTACAAGGCCATGGTACGTATCATCATGGAACTTATAAACAGAGACACTGGTAATCTCCAAACTCTGGACCCCACCCAGTTCGGGTTTGTAAAAAGCAGATTGTCTCCTAAACCTGATAGACTTCTTTGAAGCAGTCACCAAAGCCGTAGACAAGGGTAAGGTGGTTCACACAGCCTATCTAGATCTTGCCAAGGCTTTCGACACCATCCCCCACTCTGGAATTATAGATAAACTCACTAAACTTGGTATAAATCCCTATGTAATGAACTGTTATAAACGAAAAGCCACCAGCCAGATGAATAAATCCAATTTAATGATGAAATAAACTTATACAGCCACAAAACAAATTTAAAAACGCCAGGAACAAACCACAAATATACGTAAGTGATTTCGTTTAAAAGGTTTTAAACTTCATCAGACAATACCCTCCATTACATCACTTCCTTTTATAACCTCCACCAAACTCAAAAAATTGCGCCAAATTTTAAATCAAATTGGAGCATGCTCAGTTGTAAAAAAGTGAAAGAATTTTTAAGTACCACAAATCAAGGAATGCATAAATACAATGAATATGGGACTAAATAAATAGAATTAATTATATTGAATACTAACTTCATGTTAAAATTATTTAAATAAATACCTACATATTATACATGTATTTTTTTTGGGAACCCTAAGATGCATAAAAATATAGAAGAACCCCCTATGCGCCCCCTAGTAGATGGGAGGGATTCCATCACATCAGCATGCACTAAATACGTTGATTACGAATTTTAAAAAGTAATAGCGAAAGAGGAATATATTTGTAAAGATTCCTGGACATTCTTGGAACATATTAATAAAACGGTGTTTGATGTCAAGGATGTTTTAGCTACAACAGATGTGTGCGATTTATACACAGTAATTCCCCAAAATATTGGGCTTCAGTGGATTAGTGAAATTTTATTTGAATTTTCTTTTAAACAAGATTTAAATAATCTTTTAATTGAACTTATTGAAATCATATTAAATAATAATTTTATTAAGTTTAATAGCCAATATTATATTCAAAGAAAAGGTATAGCTATGGGGTCACCGTGTGGGGGGACTTATGCAAATTTAGTGATGATGTTTTGGGAACGGAAATTTATATTAAATATTAAATATTTTAATTATATTAGATCATATCACAAGTTTCAAGATGATATTTGTCTAATTTGGAAGGAAAATAGTGACATTTAAATGAATTTTTAAATTATATTAATAGAACCACAAACTTTTTTAAATTTACATGGAATATTAATTTAGATGAAATCAATTACTTGGATATTAATTTGGTTAAAGATTATGAAGTTAAAGCTTATATTTCTTTAATTTATAGGAAAAAAACTTACTCCAACGGCTTCCTTCATTATACTAGTGCACATCCTGAACATCAGAAAAAATCTGTAATTAAAGGCCAGTTAGTTAGGGCCGCTTGGATTATTACCAAATTTCCAGATTTTACGAAAGAATGTGAACATTTAAGAAGTATGTTTATTAATAAGGAATACCCTATATGGCTAATAGATAAACTGATTTTGGAAGTTACTCAAAAAAGAAGAAATGGCCATTTTAAGCCAATTTTAAAACTTAAAAGTGGATTAGTTCATGAGAATAATACTAATGCAAGCACACTTAAGCTAGATAGTAGAAGCACCAATGATTGTTTAGATATTTTTGGTAAATGTATGAATAATAAACATGAAGAATTTTCAAAGGCTTTAGTAATTACTTATACACAAGATTATCAAATTTTGAAGGATGTATTTAATAATAATTGGGAAATTTTAATTGAAGATTTGCAGTGTAAAAAACATATAAATAAATTTCCCAAAATATATAAAAAAGGGAAATGTTTTAAAGATTTATTGAAATCTACCAATAACAATAAAAAGGAGAAGATGAAGACTGGGAATTTTAAATGTGGAGCATGTAAATGGTGCTATAAAATCCAAGAAGGAAACAGTTTCAGTATACGAGATAATAAATATTACATGAAAAATAAATTTAATTGTAAATCTAAAGCAGTTGTCTATTTAGCAAGGTGTAATTCCTGTACCTCGTTTTACATAGGTAAAACAGAAAGAATGTTCACAGAGAGAATTTATGACCATGAATATGCAATAAAGAATAAGAAAATGAGTAATGCATTAGCAAAACATGTTAACGAATGTAATAATCATAAATTTTATTATATGGTAATAGATCAGGTAGAAATAAAAGATAAAATTCCTTGGAATTTAATTATGGAAGAAAGAGAACTTATCTGGCAAATAAAGTTACAAGCAGATTCCTGGCCAGGTTTAAACGAAAGAAGCACTATAGGGCCAATTTTTAAATTAAAAGCGTTAACTAGGAATAAAATTAAAGATTAATACAAAATTTGTTATAGGAATTTTATTATGATTATGAAGGAGGGTATGGAGTAATAAGTTAATGTAATATAATACAATTAGTCTAAAAATATTATAATTTTATTACAATATAATCGTTTAAAAGATTATATAAGTTTGTGTTTCTATTAGTGCTTAATTTACATTTAATGTATAATATGTAGGTATTTATTTATTTATAAATAATTTTAACATGAAGTTAGTATTCAATATAATTAATTCTATTTATTTAGTCCCATATTCATTGTATTTATGCATTCCTTGATTTGTGGTACTTAAATATTCTATCTTTCACTTTTTTACAACTGAGCATGCTCCAATTTGATTTAAAATTTGGCGCAATTTTTTGTTTGGTGGAGGTTATAAAAGGAAGTGATGTAATGGAGGGTATTGTCTGATGAAGTTTAAAACCTTTTAAATAAAAGTGCGTACGTATATTTGTGGTTTGTTCCTGGAATTTTTAAATTCGTTTTGTGGCTGTATAAGTTTATTTCGTAATTAAATTGGAATTATTCATCTGGCTGGTGGCTTTTCATTTATAACAGTTCATTAGTTTGGTCTTTCTTCAGTATGTCTACATAAATCTCTATGTCACAAGATGGGTTGCCAACTGGCTCACTGACAGAACCCACACAGTGAAAGTAGCAGACTCCAAATCCGACTTCAGACCAGTGACAAGTGAAGTACCACAGGGTTCAGTCCTGGGTCCTTTTCTGTTTGGTATCTACTTCTCTGAAGTACAGGCTAACACAGAAGGTCTTTGGCGAATGAAGTTCACAGATGACTGAAAACTAGGAGCCATAATCAAAACTCCTAAAGATGTGGACATCCTACAAAAGGGCCTCACTGAGACAGATGCCTGGTGTCAAAGCCATGGCCTCAAGCTCAATGCCAAAAAGTGCATTGTCATCCCCTTTGGTAAAAAACTCTGCACCCATGAACTACAACACAGGCGGTAGTATACTTAACACCAAAAGTGTGATAAGAGATCTTGGGACACAGGTGGACAGTAGTCTCTCCTTTGATAATCACATCGCCACAGTAGTCAGAAAATCCTTCTACATGGCACACCTCATTACAAAAGGTGTCTCATCCAGAAAAAAAGAGGTCATTGTTCCCCTCTACTCATCACTCATTAGACACATTATAGAGTACAACACCCCTTTTGGTATCCACCTCACAAGACATCTACAACAACTGGAAAGGCCACAGAAATACATCACAAAGAGGATTACCAGCCTCAAACAGATGCCCTATGCAGACCATCTCAAAAAACTCCAGCTTTACTCCGTCGCATATTGCCTACTCAGAGATATGACAACAACAATATGTTGGGATATTTACTTTCTGGGTGCTGCATATGTGAAGCCATGTTGAAACCATTCCTGTGTTTGCAGAATGTTCATGACATCTCATATTTTTATTTGAGCCTCAACATTTTGTGGTTTTATGGCAAATCATTAAAGACTGCAATCACTAAATGGGGGGGGGGACTTCCTGTAGATTGTTTAGTGAACAACACAATTTTCAATTACCCTCTTGTCATTTGCACAAGGTATAGTCTGGCTTTACATGTCTAGTTTACATTTAAGCTTTGGTACTGTTTGTGGGAAGCCAAGTCAAAGCTGCCCATGGTTTTGCAGAATGTCCTTAAATTTGCCTTATTTTCATCTTTGCCTCATAAATTTTGTGTTTTTTTTTCACAAATCACTGAGGTCTGCAGTCATTAAATAATGATGATGAACATTACATTTGAGTTTCAAACTTGATATCCTTCAAAAATGCATGTCAATATAAAAATTGTTATTGCAGTAACTTTCTGAGTATATAATAGCAATATTTAAAATCAGTATCTGATATGAAGCTTGTGTTCCTAATTATTATTTTTTGTTTTTTTTGTTTTGGTCCCTTATTCATGTGTTCAGAGGTAGAGCGATATTATTTTTTTATCAGTCAGATGAGGTCTACACAGCAAAGGCTATAACTGTTGGGGGGTGTTGAAGATGTCTGTTGATGAAATAACTTGCTATTAAGAACAAGAACTGAAACACTTGAAGCGGAGTGGATCATAAGGCTTAGGGCAGATGTGGGACATGGTCTTAATGACCACATTCCATTGAGACCCATTCTAAAAGCTAGACCCTTAAGTAGATGAGTTTTAAAGTTTTTAAGGTTTTTAGATATATGTATTTGGTATGTATTTTCTGCGTATGTTTGCTTTGATGCTTTTTCATATGAATTTATGGCAGTATTTTTATTTATGATTATTGCATATACACTTTACTGAGAACATTCACTCATGAAATGTAGATTTTACTTTAAATTAAGCATTACAAGTTATGTGATATGTTTAAATGGTATAAAATAGGTGTTTCATTTAATCATACTTTATTCACCTGAGGAAGCTGATTGTGAAAGCGCTTGTGTTAGTCTGACTACAATAAAACTGGTTATTGGAAACTGGAGCCTGGCCTCTACAAATTTATTTGCTTTATTGGATTTTTTGGACTTATTCTTTATCATTGTAGAGACGCCTGGATTTCGTTGTTTTTTGTTGCAGTAACTTGCTATCATGTTTGTTGATAATTTTAAAAAGTCTGGCTTTGAAAGACTAGAATGGATTTATGTGATATAATTTGAAATACTTGGCTATTATATGTTTTGTGTGAAACAAACTTGAAATATAATATTGTGTCCATAATTATTATTTTACCACAATTAGACACCTTAGGTGTACACAGTCAGAAACAAGGCTATGATTGTTTAATGTCAGAATGGAAATGGTTTACCTTGCTGTCTTGGGTAATATAAACAGTTATTAGTCAGGCTTTACAAGACTAGGGTGCAATATTTTAATGTGGCCATTTTTTATCTCATTTGAACAAGTGTGGTAAACATAGTCAAGTGGTAGTAATTCATGAGAATAGACTTTGTTGGATGACAATGGCAACAGTTCAGATGGTCTCAAATCAGGAAGATGAATTCAAAAGAACATGTGCACTTATGTATGCCCCCCCCCCCACACAAAAAATGCAACTGGGTGGACCCAAGGCCAAAAAAACATCAAGGGTCAAAGGTAATTTTAATCCGCCACTGTACACCAATATCACATGCAGTTCAAAGCCTTTTCACCAGTGGAGCACATGGTGGCCCCTACTACATAATTTTCTTTCTTTCTTTCATTCTTTCTTTCTTTCTCTCTTTCTCTCTTTCTTTCTCTCTTTCTCTCTTTCTTTCTTTCTTTCTTTCTCTTCCTTTCTTTCTTTCTTTCTTTCTCTCTTTCTTTCTCTCTTTCTTTCTTTCTTTCTTTCCTTTCTTTCTTTCTTTCTCCCTTTCACTCTTTCTTTCTTTCTTTTTTCTATATCTCTTTCTCTCTTTCTTTCTTTCTTTCTTTCTCTCTCTCTCTTTTCTTTCTTTCTTTCTTTCTCTCTTTCTTTCTTTATCTCTTTCTTTTTCTTTATTTTTTCCTTTCTTTCTTTCTTTATCTCTTTCTCTCTCTCTTTCTTTCTCTTTCTTTCTTTCTCTCTCTCTCTTTCTTTTCTTTCTTTCTTTCTCTCTTTCTTTCTTTCTTTCTCTCTGTCTCTCTTTCTCTCTCTCTCTCTCTTTCTTTCTTTCCTTTCTCTCTTTCTCTCTTTCTTTCTTTCTTTCTTTCTTTCATTCTTTCTCTTTCCTCTCTTTCTCTCTTTCTCTCTCTCTCTTTTTCTCTCCATTTCTCTTTTTTGTCTTTCTCTCTTTCTCTATTTCTTTCTTTCTCTCTTTCTTTCTTTCTTTCTTTCTCTCTTTCTCTCTTTCTTTCTTTCTTTCTTTCCTTTCTTTCTTTCTTTCTTTCTCTCTTTCTCTCTTCCTTTCTTTCTTTCTTTCCTTTCTTTCTTTCTCTCTTTCTTTCTCTCTTTCTTTCTTTCTCTCTTTCTTTCTTTCTCTCTTTGTCTCTTTTCTCTTTCTTTCTTTCTTTCTTTCTTTCTTTCTTTCTTTCTTTCTTTCTCTCTTTCTTTCTCTCTCTCTTTCTTTCTCTCTTTCTTTCTTTCTCTCTTTCTCTCTTTCTTTCTTTCTCTCTTTCTCTCTTTCTTTCTTTCTTTATTTCCATTCTTTATTTATTTCTTTCTTTCTCTCTTTCTTTCTTTCTCTCTTTCTCTCTTTCTCTCTTTATTTCTTTCTTTCTCTCTCTTTCTTTCTTTCTTTCTCTCTTTCTCTCTCTCTTTCTTTCCTTTCTTTCTTTCTTTCTTTCTTTCTTTCTCTCTTTCTCTCTTTCTTGTCTTTCTTTCTTTCTCTTTCTTTCTTTCTCTCTTTCTTTCTTTCTTTCTTTCTCTCTTTCTCTCTTTCTTTCTTTCTCTCTTTCTCTCTTTATTTATTTCCTTTCTTTATTTCTTTCTCTCTTTCTCTTTCTTTCTTTCTTTCTTTCTTTCTTTCTTTCTTTCTCTCTTTCTCTCTTACTTTATTTCTCTCTTTCTCTCTTTCTTTCTTTCTTTCTTTCTTTCTCTCTCTTTCTTTCTTTCTCTCTTTCTTTCTCTCTTTCTTTCTTTCTTTCTTTCTTTCTTTCTTTTTGTTAACAGGAATACAGCACTGATAAATGACCAATTTCAGTATCAGTCCAGGAGACATATATAAGCTGTTGGACCAGAGCCATGTAGCAGTCATTGGTGTATTGACTCTGGTCTCACCAATTCACTCTTCCTTACTGATATTTTGAACTGTAGGAAGAAGCAAACCTGTTACCACAACCACACACATCGCTTCCCTCTCAAACAGTGACATGACCTCAGCTCCATCCATTTTAGAGCTGTTAGAATAACAGATGCCTTCATTATCATAAAATAATAGTAGCTATACCTTCACTGTTATGTCTACGTGAATGGCAATTCCTTATGAACTGCAGTTAAGCATGATGGCTTAGCAGGGAGCAGTTAGTTTACAAGGTACATTTTTTGATTTATGCTTAAATATTATTAAATATATATTGCCTGTCATGCTGTGTTTTGCATCATTGCCAGAAGTGCAGCACTGTTTTCTGGAATATCGTATGGAGGTGAGGGAATAGTATATATTGTGTACAGTGTGTTCCTATGTACCATACATACAATATAGGCATTCGTATGTACAATGACATTCAGTACCATGATCCATTCCAATGAGTCATGGTATTCATTTGCAGCATGTTAAACACAGCATAATGAATGCATGCATATCTGTGGAACATGTTTATGAATTTCTGACCCATTTACAGGTTGGGTTTAAAGCATAAATAAGAAGGTTCATGGATCAAATAAATATATTGCACACTTCCTGCCTATGAAATAGCTATTCGTATTTTATGTATGACATTCCTTGTGGTTAACGATTCATGGTTGGGGTTGAGAATTTAAACAATTACCCCCATAACATTTTACATAAAAAGAGGTATTCATAAGCATTGCCACCATGTTGTAGGGCTGGTATGCTATAGAATGGTGTACTAAAGCTCTGCATGATTTATTAACAAAGATGTACAATGCACAGTGTAGTAAGACATTGTTTGTAGTGTCACTCACCTTGTAGCCATAATATTCTGGGTGCAGAGTATACATATCAATGATCTTATTCATCATCATACATTTTGCAAACACAACACTAAATGCATTCAATAGAACATGTCAGACTCCAAACACTTACATTCAGCTGGTGGTTCACTTGTCAGTACAGCAATCCCTTATTCCCTACTAATATGTTGCTCAGATTTAAGCAGCATTTCAGTGCTACAATAAAAAAAAACAGAGTCTTTTGCATGGTAGGAAAAAGACCAAGCATCAGAGCTCCCTATAGTTCATGCAATTGTAGTACCACAACCACCCCCCTTGTCATGCTGCCATGTTATTTATAATGACAGCCCCAACATCCTCAGATCTTCTCCTTAACAAAACATGGTAATTACCATGACTCAGTCATTGTCACTAATAACTGAAACTTTTTCATAAATCACTCTTTGATGTGATGGCAGAGCTCAACAGAACAGGAAGAACACATTAGAAAGGTATAATATATTGTGCAAAGTAGCTACCAAATAGCTACTTGGAAAGGTATATTTTACCTTAGTAAGTTGTTGTTCCTAGCTTTGCTGTGTTGTGCTTTCTGGCTACACAGCACTTTCCTAGTCTGAAGCGGTGGTACACTTAAAACAAAACTGTACTATGTGCAACAATGCAACATTAATAGAAGTCAACCAGCTTTTGTACACTGTTACTTGTTGCAAAAAATCCATGTCTATGAATCTTGGCAATGAACAGCTGTGTACTTACCATAAAAAGTGATGCTTCAAAAGCTGCTGGTCCTGAGCTAAAATGATATGCTACACAGTTATTCAGTGCCTGACTCCAAAATCAAGAGATCTACCAGTCCTCATTCAGCATATGTTAATGAGGACCACTGGAGCCCTAAAGGGGATTCAGACTTGTAATGCTGAAGCATACCACTGTAATGGTGCTGAATCAACAGAGTAGCCCATATAAGTCCATGGGAGATTCTGGTGAAGCAACAGCTCCAAATGTTAAGGGTAATACTGACTTAGTACTACAGACAGTACACAATGGGAAGCCAAACTTCCTCTGGTAGCAAGATCTACCTACAGGAATTATACTGCTCCTGTGGGGTAGTCATTGATGGGGAGGGAGAGGACAGTATGCATGTGTGCTAGGGTCATATGAGAGAATTTCTTTAAATGTAGGCAAATAAGGACATTTACTTAGCCATGCATGAGTGGAAGAAGTCTGTGACTAAGAGACATAAAGGATGCACAGTTACATATGGTTGGTATTTGAATGACGATACATATATTGTTATGTGCTACATTAAATGGCCGCATACATAGATCAACCTTTTACATGAATCACTCTTGGACTTGATGGCAGAGCTCAACAGAACAGGAAGAGCACATAGCATATGACAATAAGACAGGGTAAGTGAAGAGAAAGTGTTGTTGCAGTACTAGCATTGTCTGCACCTCAGGAAACTCTGCCGCTTGTAGGTTTTTACCTACCATGCAAAAATATGTTGTGTATCTGAAACAGGCCAGGTACAGCAGGTATTTAAATGAGGGATATTGGCTGTGCCTACAAATTATGATGTGCACAAGAATTCTATACAAGGTTCTTCAAGAAAATGATGTTACCTGGCTGCAAATGCGGATTACATGCAAAGCCATCTGAGAATTATGTTCCTTCCTCATCTGTTTGAAAAGGTGATGTGTTGTTCTGCATAAAATCACTCTCACTAGTGCCTAAACATAGTGGCATTTGATACATCCAGCAGTGGCGGTGATTCTGGGAACAGATCCCCATGCAACAGAATCACACTTGACCATGACTGTGGAAAATTGGTGAAAATAACACTGCAGATGAGTAGGTCCAGTGCTAGTAGCATAATGTTGATGTACCCACCATAAACAACTGACCTATGGGCACCACATAGAATGTTTGTCAGCTGCATAGGCAGAAGAGACGTACACTGGCAGTTACAGACCATAGTCAGTGCATGCTAATGGGTGCATCATGTTACATAATAGTCACCAGACATGCATGACAGCAGACAGACTCGAGTATGGAGTGGTCCCTTATTTTTGTATTATATTCAGATGATAGGCTTGCAACTTGCTTTCTGACATTGTTTCTAACTGCAGTGTATTCCTGAATTTAATTTTAGACAGAGATGCTGATGTAACACTCCAAACACATGTAAAAAAAAAAAAAAAAAAAAAAAAGAAGAAGAAGAAAAAAGAGGGCTGATGATGATGATAATGATGATCCTGAGCTTAATTATAATGATTCTGGCCTTTGGATCAATAAAGATAATGGTCATGAAAGCAACTGGTCATTGCAGCTACCCACATAACACTCAGACTGGGGAGCAGCCAATGCAAATGACCTCAAATTAGCATTCACTCTCCCTGCTAAACTTCATATCAGTTGATTGTTAAATATATCTTTTACTAAAGTCCAATAATATTGGTGTGTGCTGAAGAAATGCTTCTCCAGCCAAAAGATAAATCCAACAAGCAGAAGTAAGATGAAGCAACACCAGGCTATCATCATAAAACCAGCAACAGTTTATTCAGGAAGGAGCACAGGCAAAGGCATAAGCACGTTCGCAGTATTACAACTGTTTCATCAGGTGCATACAATCCATCTAATTCAATGCCCATTAAATAACAAAGTGAAATAATCACATGGCATCCTAGTAAAACTCTTAAG
The DNA here is from genome assembly GCF_019279795.1 of Protopterus annectens. Taxonomy (NCBI): domain Eukaryota; kingdom Metazoa; phylum Chordata; order Ceratodontiformes; family Protopteridae; genus Protopterus; species Protopterus annectens. The sequence goes on from NC_056749.1 coordinate 92,020,552, forward strand.
GAGATAACATTTCATATATATGCAGTACTAATAGTAAACATGTATAAAAAAGTGAATGTCTATAAAAGGTGGGGAGTTTATTAAAACTCCCATCTTATTTAAAAAGAGGACATTCTTTCAACATTGATTTCAATGGTACTTTATCATTCAGTCCTGACCCTGTATCTGCTCTTAGTCTAATAATCCATTTGCTTTGTAAGCACTCTGTTTCATTTCTAATATCACCTCCCCTGAGAAATTCCTGCACCACATCTATAACTTGAAACATAAATCCATGCTCTGGGGATGTGTCTGCTACATGTTTAGCTAATGCATTCCTAATCATAGTATTTCTTATATCATTCAGATGTTCTCTTACCCTTTCTTTCAGTCTTTTGTCCGTTTTACCTACATAAAATTTACTGCAGGTTTTACACACTGCTAGGTAAACCACATGACTGCTGTTACAAGTTGCCTCCACTGAAAATTTATAGACCTTGTTCTGGTCTGAGTGAAAACATTCACCTGCTTGCTCTATATACCTGCAAAAACTGCAGTTATAACAAGGTCTGGTATTATTTTTATTTTTGTAAGAATCATGTCATTGTTTCCTGCTATTATACCCTATAAGACACTTGGGGTAACATAGCAGCTGACCTAAAAAATGTATTTTTCTATGCTAGGACATTCACCTATTATAGCTTTCTACGTACTTGTGGTCATGACTCCCCAGTGTTTTTTAATAATGTCAACTATAACTTTAGAGTCCTTAGAATATGTTACTGGTACCCTGCACCTAAACTCATCAACCTTATTCACACATGCAGGTGGATCTGAGGAAAAAAAAGGCCTTCCTTCATTCCCTCTTCTTTGTATTACTTCAGCTAACTTATCAGATACTTCCTTTTTATTATACCTCCTCGCTACAAAATTTTCTTCTAGATCTCTCAGTTCTTTCTTAAAAATGTCCTCACTACCATTAACTCGTGATGTTCTTATAGCTTACCCCTTCACCACATTATTAAAAATAAAATGTGGGTGCATACTACTTCAATACAGGTAAGTGTTCTTGTAACAAGGTTTTCTATATGTCATAGTATCTATTGCCCCATCTTCCTTTACCTTCACTATTACATCCAGAAAACTAACCTCCCTATCTGAACAAGTCATCACAAACGTTAAATTACTTGTGCTTGTATTAATATAATCATAAAAATCTGACAGTTCCTTGGTGGTGCCTTCCCATATGAAAAACAGGTCATCCACTAATCTCCTGTAGAAAATTACGTTCGCCTAACATACTGCCTAATACATGTTCCATCTCCAATACTAGCATAAGATTGGCGTAGCTATTGTCACATGATATCCCCATAGCTATGCCATCTATCTGCAGCTAGTAATCCTTACCAAAAAGGAAGACATTGTTGTATGAAATCATCTTAAACAAAGCACATAGCATTTCAATCTTCTCAGTCGAGAAACAGTTCTGTTAATGTAGAAATTTCTTAACCCACTCTATACCTATTGTATTTGATATTACAGTGAATATGGACTGTACATCAAGTGTAACCAAATGCCATTCACCTTTTTTAAAAATAGCCTTAGTAAAATCATATAAATCACATAAAATTGTTCATAGAGTCCTGCAAGATGTTAATAAATGGTCTTAAATTTTTCTCCACATAAATACACATTGTTTCTGTACACATCACTTTTGTCCTGCCACTATGGGCCTCATCTGTGGACTAGTGGGATTTTTGTGTACTTTTGGGAGACCCTGTATAACTGGTATTTTAGGATGTTCCATGCAAAAGTAGTCAAATAACCCATGATCCAACATTTTATTTCTTAACATATTCCTCAGCTCAGTTTTCAGTGCATTAACCATCTTTAATATGTCAAACATTCTAACCCTTCTATAAAACTTAACATTGTTTAACATCTCTTTCTTCCTATCTTTATACCAGTCATTGAAAGTGAAAGCACTTATGCCTTTGCCTGTGCCTGCTTTCTGAATAAACTGTTGCTGGTTTTATGATAGCCTGGTGTTGCTTCATCTTACTTCCGCTTGTTGGATTTATTTTTTGGTTTGAGAAGTATTCATTCAGCACACACACTGGTATTATTGGACTTTTGAATTTCTTTGTTTGTACTGGTGTGCTGGAGCCAAGGTTGAAGGAGGTTTGACTACAGTTGAACTGGATTAAGTACCTGGAGGTGAAAAGATGTCTGACCTACGTTACAAAGAGAAGCTAAGAAGGTTTTTGCAAAAGACTGTAAACCCCCTTAAAGGTATGCCCTTGGAACAAACAGTATGTGAAAATGATGATGTCTTATCACTTTGCAACAGTCTGTCTAAAGTAGAGAACTTAATGTTTGTCTTTTCGGCTTTTCCTGGTTAGGGGTCGCCACAGTGCAACTCCGGTCCACTAATGATTGGCAGTCAATTTTTTTATGGTGCCGAGTTGTCAGCCCGACACCTAACCTTCAGCAAAGGCACACCCATTCATGCATGTCTTTCAGAGGCCACTCGACCATGGGGAGGACATGCAGACTCCACACAGAAGACACTCCAGCTGAGAATCGAACAGGAGAACCTCTTGCTGTGAGGCAACAACCGTACCACCATGGCTGTATATGTATAAACTAAAAAGGGTAAAAAATCAAAGGTTCCATTTAGAAATCTGTTTGGACCTTAATATTGTACCCAGAGGACTGCAAGTGCTGAAAATGCCAGCACATGGTTATACACTACCAGAACTCTTGAGTCATTGGCAGAAACTTAATTTGGACCTCAGTTATAACTATACGAGGTTACTGAAAGACTTTGCAGTTAAAGAAGAAAAAGGTTTGTGCAATGAAATAGAAAGAGGATTCCATGCATTATATGATAGCTTCTCAGGGGACATGATTGATAGACTGTTTCAATGTGTATTTGATGGTTTGAACTTCTATGAGCAGAAACTGTTATGTGTAAAAATAAAAAAAAAACTGATTAGAGACTCCAATGGCTTTAAAAAAGGGCAGGTTTTTGCCTGGCCGAGAGCTGAAGGTTCCTGGGAAGCATTAAGTAGAAGAACAAACAGGCCATACTTAATGTTACCACGGCAACAGGAGCTACTGAAGTGATCTCTGCATATGAGGAAATCTCCAGTGATGTCACAAGTCACTGGGATGTACTCTATAGTAATACACAACTTGGAGCAAGAAGGAAAACTTTAACTGTTATGGCAGAGGTGCATTCCTCTGCTAATGGACTTAGGGATGAAGGACAATCAAGTGAGAATTCAAAATTAAATTTTTCTCTGCCTATTATACAACAGATGGCAGAGAATAGGTCATGCTCTACAAGTAGGGGCAGATACAAATAGAAATTGCCTAAAGAAGTAACAGACTGTTCCAGTATAAAAAAGTTTGGGGTAATGATTTAATACATAATTTGTCAAGTAAAATTTTATCAATAGATGAATGTAATGTTTTACAAAAGGGTTTAACATTGGGGTTGGGAGGATGGCCTAATGGTTAAGGTGTTTGCCTTACAAACACAAGGTACAGGGTTTGAATCTCACAGGGGATAATTGGCTAGACTTACAATGGCTCGCAAGGGCAGTTAGCCTAGTACTAATCTATGAATCTATGAATCTATGAAAAACATTAGTACCAAGTAAAGGGGATGACATTACAGAAGTTATAGGTTCATAGGTTCATACTAGGCTATCTGCCCTAGGGCATTTATAAGCCTAGCCAGAATGTGTTTGGCTTTCGCCACCCATTTTAAATTTATTTTGCTATGCCCTTTTTTGAGGTTAGTATACTGTGCCTCTGTCTAACAGTGACACAGAAGTGATACCCGGGGTAAACCTACGATCTCCCATCCACTCATCAAGATTCCTCTTGAAGAGAGTCAATGAGGGACTCTGCCTAACCTGGACTGGGCTTTTATTCCAGAGTGAAGGGAGCCTCTGGGTTATGAATCTTTCCCTCCAGCATGTCATATTTATTTCAGTGCTGAGGTTCAAGTCTCAGCTCGATGGGATTTGGATTTTCTGAGGTGCAGCATGTCCACTAATTCCGGGTTGGACATGGCTTTATACGTCAGGCACAGATCGCCTCTGAACAGGCGGTATGCCACTGAGTAGAGCTGGAGTATCTTTAACCGGGCAGCATATGGCATCTGTTTGAGCCCTTTGATCCTCTTGGTGAGGTACTTTTGGGGTCTTTCCAGTTGCTGCAGGTGTCTGGTAAGGTACATCCCAAAAGGGGCATTGTACTCAATTATGGGCCTGATGAGGGATGGGTAAAGAGGCACGATGACCTCCCCTGATCTAGATGTGAATCCCTTCATGATTAGGTGGGCTATATAAAATGTTTTTCTAACCACTTTGGCCACGTGGTTGTCAAATGAGAGATTGCTATCAACTTGGGTCCCCAGGTCCCTGATTACTTCTTCTGTACTTAATGGATTACCACCTATGTGGTAATTTGTGGGCACTTTGTTTTTGCCAGAGGGGATGACTATACACTTTTTGGCATTTAGCTTGAGGCCATGGCTCTGGCACCAGTTGTCTGTTTCTATGAGGCCCTTTTGGAGGATGCTTGTGTCGGCTGGAGAGTCGATTATGGCACCCATTTTGCAGTCATCTGCGAACTTGGTCAGCCACAGTCCTTCCATGTTGGCCTGTACCTCTGAGAAATATATACCGAACAAGAGAGGTCCCAGGACTGAGCCTTGTGGGACACCACTTGTAACTGGTTTGGAGTCTGACATGGCTCCAGCAATTCTAATCATGTGGGTTCTGTCCTTGAGCTAGTTTGCAATCCATCTAGTGACATAGGGGTTTATATTTAAGCTGGTGAGCTTATCTATAATGCCCGAGTGGGGTATTGTATCGAAGGCTTTTGCGAGGTCCAGGTAGGCTGTGTGGACCACCTTCCCGTCAATGGCCTTGGTGACTGTTTCAAAGAAATCAACCAGGTTTAAGAGGCAGGATCTGCCCTTAACAAAGCCGAACTGTGTAGGATCCAGTGTCTGTAGGTCCCCAATATCTTTATTTATGAGGTCCGTGATGATCCTTTCCATAGCTTTGCAGACCAAGCTAGTCAGGCTTATGGGGTGATAGTTTCCAGGATCCGTTGAGGCACCACCTTTATGGAGAGGGACCACTGTTGCTGTACGCCACTCTTTGGGCACATATCCTGTAGTAAGGCTGATATTGAACAGTAGTTTTATGTTTGGGTTTAGCTCTTCTTGGAGTTCATGTAGGACGCAGCCCGGGACACCGTCTGGTCCCGTTGATGCTGTGTTTTTGGCTTTGGAGAGGGCGGCTCTTACCTGAGCATCTGAGATGTCAGGGGGGCAGCACTCTGCTGGGATAGATATTTGCCCTTTTAGTGGGCAGTGTGGGAGAAGTTTGCGCTGAACCTGTCAGCTAGGATGTTGGCAATGTCTGTGGGTTCAGTGTATTTTTTGTCATTTTGGACTAATTCTGAGCATATCTGGGAATTACCACCCAGGTTCCTAACATAACTAAAGAAAGCCTTGTGATTATCCTTAGTGTCCTGTGCAATTTTTCTCTCGAAGCTGGCCTTAGACAATTTTATGAGTGCCCGTAGTTTTTTGCTAATACTGATCAGTGATGCCTTCCCTTTTTGGGATTTTGCTCATTTATTTAGTAGCTTCCTCCTTCTATTGTATAGTTTGTTTATGGCTGGGGTCCACCAGACAGGACGTCTGCCTTTGGAGGATTGGGTCTTGGTTTTATTTGGGATCGCATGATCCATGCATTCCTGAAGGTGTTCATAGAATGCGTTTATAAAGGATTCTGCAGTCTGGGCCGTATTTTCCACAGGCCCGGGGGCTTTGAAGGATTCCACCTCAGTTTTGAGGAGTGTGAAATTTGCTTTAGAGAAGTTTTTCACTGTGGTTTTCTGGGCAGGGGGTGGGGTCGGGATGTGAATATCCAGTGAGATTAGTTTATGGTCTGATCTTACCAGTGAGGGATACACTTCTGGTCTGGAGCATAGAGTCCCCATGTTGGTGATGATCAGGTCCAGTATGTTTTCCCCTCTTGTGGGAGTGGTAACAAGTTGTTCCATAGCATTTGAGTTTATAAATTCTAGGAACCTTTGGGCTAGGGTGTTGGAGCTAGCGTAATGCTCCCAGTCTATGTTTGGGTAGTTGAAGTCGTCCAGTATAATGGTGTTTGGAGAGACCTTCATATTTTCCAGTGTTCTCAGAAAGGCCGAGTGGGGTCCCTGGGTTTGGGAGGGTGGTCTGTAGCAGGCTATAAACTGGAAGGCAGTTTTACCCACTGTTAGTTGCACATGGATAGTCTCTGATGCTTCCTGCTTTGCCACCAACCTGGAGGTATGGGTATCTTTGATGAATATCGATACTCCCCCTCCTTTTGTGGTTCGGTCCAAGTTTTGGGGCCGAAAAGAATGGTATGAGGTATAACCTGGTAGTGCTGGGGTGCTCTCGGGAGCCCTGAACCAGGTTTCTGTTACTGCACAGATATCGATGTTCTCCATGCTAAGGAGAGTTTTGAGTGCGTGCATCTTGAGGTTTAGACTTCTGGCATTGAGTAGCATAACTCTTATTTTCTTATCCCTTGTGATACCTATGGAGGTGGGTTTGTCTTTTGAGCCTTGCCTAAAAAAGGCACTATGGGGATAGCAAGAGCCTTTGTCAATATCCGAAAGCCCAGGGGTGACAGGTGCAAGCCGTCCCTAGCGAAGCATCGTGGCTTGTCGAGCATATCATCCCAAGCTGACAGGCATTATTACTAACCTGAAAATGTTTATACGAAATGTAATGTTGAAACTGAATTTTCATGATAATAATGATTCTTCTAGTAGTAGATTTTCACAATTTAGAAGACCAAGTATGTATATGCCTATATTACACCCTCTTGTAGAAGCATTTGAAAATGTATGTGTTGATGTTTATAAACACTGTGAAAGTAAGAAAAGTAGTTTTAGGAATGTGTATTTTAATGAGAGCCAGGCCATGTTGAAGTTAATGAGAAATGATAGTATAGTAATACATCCTGCAGACAAGGGAGGACCCATAGTGTTAATGGACTCTGACTGGTATAAAGATAGGATGAAAGAGATGTTAAACAATGTTAAGTTTTATAGAAAGGTTAGAATGTTTGACATATTAAAGATGGCTGATGCACTGAAAACTGAGCTAAGGAATATGTTAAGAAATAAAGTGTTGGATCAAGGGTTATTTGACTACCTTTACATGGAGCATCCTAAAATACCAGTTATATAGAGTCTCCCCAATGTACACAAAAATCCCACTAGTCCACAGATGAGGCCCATACTGGCAGGACAAAAGTGGTGTACAGAAACAATGTCTATTTTTGTGGAGAAAAATCTACGACCATTTATTAACTGTAACACTTACCTTGCAGGTCTCTAGACAATCTGTATGTGATTTATATGGTTTACTAAGGTTATTTTTTAAAAAAGGTGAATGGTATTTGGTTACACTTCATGTACAGTCCTTATTCACTGTAATACCAAATACAATGGGTACAGAGTAGGTTAAGAAATGTCTACATTAACAGAACTGTTTCTTGACTGAGAAGGTTGAAATGCTATGTGCTTTAGTTAAGTTGATTTTATACAACAATGTCTTCCTTTTTGATAAGGATTACTACCTGCAGATAGATGATGTAGCTATGGGCACAGCAAACACAAAATGACTCTGCAAGTATGGTGGCTGCAAGGACTCAAACCAAAGCAGAATGCAAAGCAAAAAAGAGAGATCAGCAGCTGTAGCATCAGTATTCTTTATTAGGCTGGTAGTAAAATCTCCATAACCATGTAACACAGACCGGTTTTGGTAGAAAAACTTCTAAGCCTTCCTCAGTGAAAAGTGGTAGCATCAAACATTTCCAATATATATCTTAATCCAAATCACATGATCCAATTAGAGATGCTCATTCAATCCTGGGTGAAACAATCCCCTTAATTTAATAATCCACTTTTTCTCTTTCTGGTTTAAAATATAATGCCAGCCAACCTTACTGGATCTGTGTGCTGTAATTCTGTCAATAATAAAGAGGCAGATAAATGTGTTAATGTATGTTTATATAGGACATTCATGTTCCTCTTATGTTTTATATCACAAAAATGTTCCCCCATCCGGAACTTCAGAGGACGTGAAGTTTGCCCTACATAGAATGCCGAACAATGGCATGTAGCTAAATAAATTACCCAGTCTGACTGACAGTTGGCAAAAAAAGCAATGTCAAAAACATGAACAGTGTTGCTACTGCTAAAAGTTTTGGATTTTGTGATTTTTGGAACAATAGGAACAGTGGCCACAAGGAAAGCATCCAATCAATCAATCCCCCACTAGGCTAGTTTGTGTTAAGGACATATCAGATGATGTATGCTGTTTGTACTGATTGAAATAGGAACCCAGATTCTTGCCTTTTCTGAAAGAAAAAGAACACGTGGCAGGTAAAATGTCAGACAATGTATGGTCAGCCAACAACATATTCCAGTGACGTCGAACACTTTGCATAAGTGAATAGGTATTCCGACCATATGTGGTTACAAATCTAATGGTGGAATTATCATGATCAGTTTTGACTTTGTATTGAAGGAGATCAGCCATGGCCAAGTGGTCAACTGTGTTAGAAGCCCGGTATATATAACCAGCTTGATAGCCTCTGTCTTTAAATCTAGAAATAAAATCTTGTTTATAGTGCTCATATGAATGTTCATCAAAGCAGATGCATTTCCCATGTATAAATTGGGACTAAGGAATATTATTGCAGACATGAGGAGGATGATAGCTGGTTGCGTGGAGGAAAGAATTATATTGGGGAAATTTGCAGTGTACTGAAGTGGAGACTGTGTTGTCCAAATTTCTCACAACTATGACATCCAAAAAGATAATGTTGTTTGGGTCATAATTGACCGTAAATTCAATTCCCCATTTATTTTCATTTAAGTAATCTACAAACTCATATAGATAATCAGCATCAGACCTCCACACCAACCAGCAATCATCCAAATACCTCCTCCAAATGTCCATTTCATCAAAGTATAGATTGTGAGATTGGTCATAAATAATTTGTTCCTCAACAAAAGCCATGAATAAGTCAGCATAAATAGGGGCAAAGGATGTCCCCATAGCAGTTCCTTTAGTATGAAGGTAACATTCCCTGTGATAAAAAAAAGGCATCCTTGGTGAGAACATGTTCAGTAAGAATAATGAGAAAGGTGTTGAAACCAAGCTGGTATAGCTCTAATTTGTACAACCAATATTCCAACGCATCAATGCCAGCTCTATGAGGAATATTAGTATAAAGTGCTTTAACATCAAGAGTGCAGAGCAACCAGCCTGGTTCCAACTGCATGTCTGCAATAACCCTAAGGAATTCCGTGGTATGTTGTAACCTTGCACATACCCATTTGAGAAGAGGCTTCAAGTATCTGCTTAAAAATAAAAAAAGTGGTTCAGTTAAGGAATTCCTGCCTGAAACTATGGGTCTACCAGGGGGATTGGTGGCATGTTTGTGTATTTTGGGCAGGAAATAAATATATTGGTGTGCAGGTTCATCCACCGTGAGATGTTGTAAAGTGTTTGGTGTGATAATCCCTTCATCCTTTGCTGATGCTATAAATTCATCAATTTGTCTCTTAAAGAATGGCATAGGGTCAGTAACTAAATGTGAATAATACCTGACATCCATGAGTTGCCTTTTGGCCTCAGCATCATATTGAGTCCAATCCTGAACTACAACAGCGCCACCCTTATCTGACATCAGTATGTCCAACTGATGATTATTGGCCGAATTCGAAATGACCTCCATATCAGCCCTAGAAATGTTGCTGGGTTTCACCCTGGTTTCCTTGGCATAAAAATATAGATCTTTGAGTATAGCATTCTGAAACAAGGAAACAGTATGATGCATAGGAGGCATGAATGTAGAGCTGTGGTACCTGAACTCATTCTGGGTATCAACAGTCTCTCTGCCATGAAAAAACAATTTCAAATTTAAATTTCTACAAAATCTAATAACATCATCTGCAAAACAATCTTCAGCCACAAAGAATCCAGGAATGAATGACAGACCTTTATTCAGAATTGAAATTTCTGTGTCAGTGAGACAACAGGAGGAGATATTAAAAACATTCATTGTTTTGTGATTATTATTTTTAACAAAGTCTGCATGTTGTCTGCCTGATTTGTGCTTACTGCCTCCCCTTCTGCATTTTGTCCTAAAGGGACACAAGTGTTGGGACGTTTATGGACAGGTGAACCTGTAGGACCCGAGATATCTAGTTCAAAACTGTTAGAAGAATGATTCCCAGTACTATCTGCACTAGATGCTGATGGTTTCTTAAGGATAGGGCGTACTCGTTTCCTTTTGGAAATGTTTTTGTGGGCTGAAAAAAATGTGCTCTTTTAGTTCTATCTCTACTAAAGGGATCCCCTTTATCATAGTCTCCCATATCCATGAGGAATTTCATCCTTTTCCTGTCCTTAAGTTGTTCTTCTAGGTGTAGGAAATCATTACTAAGTTGTTTAAAACAGGGAGTGTATGCAGGCTGTCCTTCAAAGCGTAAAATCTCTTCCCCCAGCTTAGTAACATTGACAATTTCTGTATCAATGGTACGTTAAAAATGTTCAGCAAGAATCTGAGCAAACTGCATTGTTGCCTGGTGTTGTGCAGCTGCCCATTTTTTCAACAACGTCTCATCAAGATTACTTACTAAGGGTTGTATGTGAATTCTGAGTCCTCTGGGTGTAATATTTTTGGCCAAATAAGCCTTGACTAATTTATAGTGCCAAACATTGATCCTTAATGTCCCCATGCCTTTGTTTAATTTAGCAAAAAGAGTGTCACAACTGTCTTCAGGAGGAGAAAATAGCACCCCCTGCTCTTGAGAATTGCTTAGACCAAGGCCAAAAATGGCCAGATTGTCCAGATCTGAAGCTAAACCCCATAACAACTGGGATATATCCATCTTTATCAACAACCAAACCAAATATAAACACTATAAAAAGTGTTATCAATAAAAAATTGAAAATAAATGAACAATAAATTGGTAACACACTAAGAGTCCAGGGCTTAGGTGATGGTAAATAATCAATATAAAAGGATAGACTGATAAGTCAATCCCATAAAAAACCACACCAGGAAAAGGACAATATCAGCTAATACGGTACTTAATCCATATTAGTAGCATACAAATACAAGTATAAATTAGGACAATATCAGCCCATAAGACCCCCGTCGCTGTGCCTATAAATATATCTTTTATGATTAATACTTATTACCCAGATATAGACAAAACATAGACCATAACAGCCAATAGGATCCTGATGGCTGAGTCCAAACTTATGAAAAGCTGAGTCTAATCCTGAACAATGGACCAAAATCCAATAGCTTGCCTAAGCCCAAAATATCTTGAGGTGGAAAAAACAATTTATATAAATAATTATCAAATGTTTGGTTAGTGCAGATAAAGAATGGAAAAGGATAAAAAACCCAGAAGGAACTATTTTTCCTGAAAACAGTAGAAAACACAATAATCTAATTAACAAAAGGCAAGATTGTGTATAAATTATTCAAAAAATATATATTTAGGCCATATACCTTAGTCAACATCAGCCCCGTATAGTAAGAATAGGTCCTGGGATAATATGAGAAAGTTACAGTTATGAGTAGTATATGTATATCCGAGGGTGAATGTTCATTCCATCAATTATGTAAAATATCCAAAAAATTGAATAAACATATCCCATCTATACAACCAGACCATTGAAGGCTTATAGATACACTCCTAAGTGAAGGAAATAAGCTAAGGTATTGATAAAAGATAGAATAATAATGCGTGTAAAGCTAATAAGTCGCCAACCGAAATGGCGGATAACTGCAGTAACTCACATAAGCACGACATACAATTAAGTTAAACTCATTTACATGTTTCCCCAGAAGAATAAAATGTCAAACGACCTAACTATCAGCAAAAAATTACATTAATCAGGCAACAGAATTATTTGCCGATAGTGAGATTTCAAACGTGCACATTGATGGCATGTATTAACATAAGTAATTGCAGGCTCTGCACTTGAGAAAATGATGCATATGAAACACAAAAATGCAAAGCAAAATGGAGGATACCACCCCATAGCTTACATAACCATTACAATATGATCAGTTAAGCATGACACACTGTAAAGCATAACCATCAACATTAATAACAAATATCAAGTAAAGGAATATTGGAATCATACAAGTGTGATATCAAGTAAATCAGTGCATGTAATCAAATTGTACGTTATCGTCCATATAATGTCCCAACAATGTCCTGTAAATAAAAGAAGATGGTCCCTGTTGTAAAGATGATATCCAATAGTGTAAATTATCCAAATATATAATTCACCTTCCAATCAACTGATAAACATGTTCCCCAGTTCCTAGGCGTGATGTTATTATACTAAACAGTACTAGAATGTCCCAAATGAAACAAAAGTTACTTGACTAGACCAGATATAAAATAAGAAACGTCATTGTAGCATAAAAGGATGCATATGCAGCCCGATGCACATCATGCACCCATAGCTATCCCAGTCTTATCATCCTAGTATGGGAGCTGGAACATGTATTAGGTAGGATGTTAGGCAAACATAATTTTCTACAGGGGATTCATGGATGGCCTGTTTTTTATATGGGAAGGCAATACTAAGGAATTGTCAGATTTTTTATGATTATATTAATACAAGCACAGGTTTTTTTAATTTTTGTGATGACATGATCAGATTGAGAGGTTAGTTTTCTGGATGTGTTAGTGAAGGTAAAGGAAGATGGGGCAATAGATACTATGACATATAGAAAACCCTGTTACAAGAACACTTACCTGCATCGAAGTAGCATGCACCCACATTTTACCTTTAATAATGTGGTGAAGGGGCAAGCTGTAAGAACATCATGAGTTAATGTTAGTGAGGAACATTTTAAGAAAGAACTGAGATCTAGAAGAAAGCTTTGCAGCAAGGAGGTATGATAACAAGGAAGTATCTGATAAGTTAGTTAAAGTAATACGAAGAAGAGGGAATGAAGGAAGGCCTTATTTTTCCTCAGATCCACCTGCATGTGTGAATAAGGTAGATGAGTTTAGGTGCAGGGTACCAGTAACATATTCTAAGGACTCTAAAGATGTAGTTGACATTATTAAAAAAAAAAAAAAACATTGGGGAGTCATGACCACAAGTACAGAACTGAAAGCTATAATAGGTGAATATCCTAGCATTGTGTATAAGAAAAATAAATCTTTAGGTCAGCTGCTATGTTACCCCAAGTGTCTTATGGGGTATGACAGCAGGAAACAATGACATGATTCTTACAAAAATAAAAATTATACCAGACCATGTCATAACTGCAGTTTTTGCAGTTATATAGATCAAGCAGGTGAATTTTTTTCACCCAGACCAGAACAAGGTCTATACATTTTCAGTGGAGGCAACTTGTAACAGCAGTCATGTGGTTTACCTAGCTGTGTGTAAAACCTACAGTAAATTTTAGGTAGGTAAAATGGACAGAAGACTGAAAGAAAGGGTAAAAGAACATCTGAATGATATAAGAAATATTTTGGTTAGGAATGCATTAGCTAAACATGTAGCAGACACTTCCCCAGAGCATGTATTTAGGTTTCAAGGTATATATATATGGTGCAGGAAAGTCTCAGGGGAGGTGATATTAGAAATGAAACAGAGTGTTTACAAAGCTATTAGACTAAGATCAGATACAGGGTCAGGACTAAATGATAAAGTACCATTGAAACCAATGCTGAAAGCATGTCCTCTTTTTAAATAAGAAGAGAGTTTTAGTAACTCCCCACCTTTTATACACATTCACTTTTTTTATACATGTTTACTATTAGTACTGCATATATATGAAATGTTATCTCTTTAAGAGTTTTACTAAGATGCCATGTGATTATTTCACTTTGTTATTTAATGGGCATTGAATTAGATGGATTTTATGCATCTGATGAAGCAGTTGTAATACTGCGAACGTGCTTATGCCTTTCCCTGTTCTCCTTCCTGAATAAACTGTTGCTGGTTTTATGATAGCCTGATGTTACTTCATCTTACTTTTGCTTGTTAGATATATCTTTTACTAAACTTACCTAACTGCTGTCATTGAATTTAGTGCTGAAATGGCACAAACAATCCATGTCTCCCATACTTGTGTTGCCTGCTTAACCATATACTATCTCCACAGAGTCTAAAGTCTCTGAATCACAGCTAACTGAACCACACATCAGCCATACTGCACAACTCCCATTTCAGGGACTGCATCCTGGATTTTATGAAAATGATGACCATACAGTATAATTCGCAGTTACATAATTGATGGCAAACATCTGAAAATGGTTAGTGATGATTGGCAAGCTACTCTGGTAAACAAAGCTAAAATACAAATCAATAAATAAATAAATTAAAAAGAAAAAGATAACATAAAACGATTGACAAAATATAGGTTCTCTTCTACTTCAGAAATAAAAGCGTATAAGCTATTCAGAAATGTCCCAAAGTGCCAGCAGCTCCATAAGTAATATAACTTTTTATTAGTTTATTTTAGTGTCACCTTTCAGAAACTGAAACATAGTGATGTTTTCAGTTCAGAATATTATAGGATTGACATTAATTACCTTGCATTTTCCATGTCAGTTTCCACTCCCGATTAATCTCATCTTGATGGGCAGTACAAGCGTATGTTTGATTCAGGTGTGTAATATTCAAGGTTTTTGTTACAGAATGCAGACTGTTATTGCCAACTGTTTGGATAGAGAGTTCCTCGGTTTCATTCCCATTAATCCACCTTACACAAGGTTTAGGGAAACCTGTTGCAGTACACTTAATTGTTATAGTTCCATTCTTATTTGTGGAGTTGAATTCCAAATGTGTGATGGCAGCTGCAAAGAAATGGTGTGCATTTAATTAAAAGGGAATTCTACAAAATATTATAAATATAACAAAGATCATTTCATTTTTTCATTAGTTTTATGTCTTAGCTCATTTATAATAAGGCCGTATACAAGATACAAAAGAATCACATTATATAATCACAGCAGCAATCATTAGGAAAATCATGTGAGAATCTATAGATTCAGTAAAGGGAGATGAGTTTTAAAAAAAGCTTAAGGATAACATTAAAATCCATTTGTTTCTGTGTTACAAGATAACGTTAGACTCTGGTTGTTTTTCAATCTATATATCTATGTGTCTGTCTATCCATCTGGCTGGCTGTCTATCTGCTCAAAACAACATATAATTATCTGGAAAGAGAAAGAGCAAAACAAAGCGTAACTGTCAGGGACTGGAATAAATTATACTTGAAGGGGGGAGTTTGGAAGAAATAATTATAAAACGTAAGTAAACATAGTTGTTTCTGTCATTAGTTTAATTCATCCTGCACTGGAGAGTAATTCAAGTTTCCTTTGCCACCGTAATCTAGTCTTGCTGGGGCAGTAGTGGAGAAAATGTATGATGCATATCTCTATAGGTTCATAGGTTCATAGGTTCATACTAGGCTATCTGCCCTAGGGCATTTATAAGCCTAGCCAGAGTGTGTTTGGCTTTCGCCACCCATTTTAAATGAATTTTGCTATGCCCTTATTCGAGGTTAGTATACTGTGCCTCTGTCTAACAGTGACACAGAAGTGATACCCGGGGTAAACCTACGACCTCCCATCCACTCATCAAGATTCCTCTTGAACAGAGTCAATGAGGGACTCTGCCTAACCTGGACTGGGCTTTTATTCCAGAGTGAAGGGAGCCTCTGGGTTATGAATCTGTCCCTCCAGCATGTCCTATTTATTCCAGTGCTGAGGTTCAAGTCTCTCAAGTGCGTAGCTTGATGGGATTTGGATTTTCTGAGGTGCAGCATGCCCATTAATTCTGGGTTGGACATGGCTTTATACGTCAGGCACAGATCGCCTCTGAGCAGGCGGTATGCCACTGAGTAGAGCTGGAGTTTCTTTAACCAGGCAGCATATGGCATCTGTTTAATGATTTAGAATTAGTGGAACTTTCCTGGATTTTTAAACTCAAAGCGCACTATGAACCAGGTCTGAATCAATATGTCAGCATTAGGGCTCCTTTAAAAGGACGTAGTGCCAAGTGATTTTTTAACAACATTTGTTTTTAGAGATTGAGAGTACATACACACTAAAGTCTTTATACCATCTAAATATTTCATGTATAGACTATGGCAAGCATTTTATATATTGTTGACATGAATATAGTGTCAGTCAACACAGGCTAACGTGTTTTACATATCTTGCTAGAACATATTGGTTAGTCATACCTTGATCCATTGTTATTTTATGTACTCATATTCTAAAAATATATTTTAAAAATATATGTTCGCACATTTCTATACATACATAATTAAAAATTCTTTATGTTGTTTATTTCAATGGTTTATATACTCTAACAATCTAGACTTTGACTTTGCTTATGAGATTTTTGTTCTGCATATGAGATTAAGTTATCCTTATTTATTCATATGTTTTTTATATTTGGCTGTACTGGCATTTACAGTGCTCATCTGATTCTGTTGCTCAACACCAAGTGAGTCACACATATGGATTTATATTTATTTACATTTGTATTTACATATCTATATTTATTTGTTTATTTACATTTATATTTATATAGTCATATATTTTTATATATTTATATATATTTATATATATTTACATTTACATATATGCGATGCCTCTATAACAATTGATGGCTTATTCAATATATGTTAAGTTTTGAATAAGTGTAGTAACACCTTATTATCGTTCTACAGATTTTGCTATTTAAGCATCCACTCAATATCAGCATTTTAATACATATATTATACATTTACAGGATATATTTTGATGCACAGTTCTCAGAATTTAAATTTATATTTATATTTATAAGAGATGAACACATAAGAGTTTTGTAGGATATATTGCTTTATAATTTGTTGTTGCTGTTTTAACAACTTTTTTAACTTTTTAACTGTTTAACTTTATCATTTAGACACAAGCAGCAGTACTTAGTATTGCATTGTTTCATTTAATTGAATGATTTTAATTGGATTAATTAAATTGATTGAATGTTTTAGAAATGCCTATATATATTTGAATTCAAAGCTGTTAGTTGTAAGGATCTGAAGAAGCGTGTCTTGGCACACGTGAAAGCGCTTGTCTTTTTATATTAAATATTTTCATCCATTTATTGTGGTGGTCGGCTTCCAGTTTGTTTCTAGATATTTGTTTCTCTTGTTTCTGGAGCAGACCTTTGGGCTATAGCGACTGTGTGTTTCTGGATATATATCTATGTGTCTGTCTATCCATCTGGCTGGCTGTCTATCTGCTCAAAACAACATATAATTATCTGGAAAGAGAAAGAGCAAAACAAAGCGTAACTGTCAGGGACTGGAATAAATTATACTTGAAGGGGGGAGTTTGGAAGAAATAATTATAAAACGTAGGTAAACATAGTTGTTTCTGTCATTAGTTTAATTCCTCCAGCACTGGAGAGTAATTCAAGTTTCCTTTGCCACCATAATCTAGTCTTGCTGGGGCAGTAGTTGAGAAAATGTATGATGCATATCTCTATAGGTTCATAGGTTCATAGGTTCATACTAGGCTATCTGCCCTAGGGCATTTATAAGCCTAGCCAGAGTGTGTTTGGCTTTCGCCACCCATTTTAAATGAATTTTGCTATGCCCTTATTTGAGGTTAGTATACTGTGCCTCTGTCTAACAGTGACACAGAAGTGAAACCCGGGGTAAACCTACGATCTCCCATCCACTCATCAAGATTCCTCTTGAACAGAGTCAATGAGGGACTCTGCCTAACCTGGACTGGGCTTTTATTCCAGAGTGAAGGGAGCCTCTGGGTTATGAATCTGTCCCTCCAGCATGTCCTATTTATTCCAGTGCTGAGGTTCAAGTCTCTCGAGTGCGTAGCTCAATGGGATTTGGATTTTCTGAGGTGCAGCATGCCCATTAATTCTGGGTTGGACATGGCTTTATACGTCAGGCACAGATCGCCTCTGAGCAGGCAGCATGCCACTGAGTAGAGCTGGAGTTTCTTTAACCAGGCAGCATATGGCATCTGTTTGAGCCCTGTGATCCTCTTGGCGAGGTACTTTTGGGGTCTTTCCAGTTGCTGCAGATGTCTGGTAAGGTACATCCCAAAAGGGGCATTGTACTCAATTATGGGCCTGATGAGGGATGAGTAAAGAGGCACGATGACCTCCCCTGATCTAGATGTGAATCCCTTCATGATTAGGTGGGCTATATAAAATGTTTTTCTAACCACTTTGGCCACATGGTTGTCAAATGAGAGATTGCTTTCAACTTGGGTCCCCAGGTCCCTAATTACTTCTTCTGTACTTAATGGATTACCACCTATGTGGTAATTTGTGGGCACTTTGTTTTTGCCAAAGGGGATGACTATACACTTTTTGGCATTTAGCTTGAGGCCATGGTTCTGGCACAGGTTGTCTGTTTCTATGAGGCCCTTTTGGAGGATGCTTGTGTCGGCTGGAGAGTCGATTATGGCGCCCAGTTTGCAGTCATCTGCGAACTTTGTCAGCCACAGTCCTTCCGTGTTGGCTTGCACCTCCGAGAAATATATACCGAACAAGAGAGGTCCCAGGACTGAGCCTTGTGGGATGCCACTTGTAACTGGTTTGGAGTCTGACATGGCTCCAGCAATTCTAACCATGTGGGTTCTGTCCTTGAGCCAGTTTGCAACCCATCTAGTGACATAGGGGTTTATATTTAAGCTGGTGAGCTTATCTATAATGCCCGAGTGGGGTATTGTATCGAAGGCTTTTCCAAGGTCCAGGTAGGCTGTGTGGACCACCTTCCCCTCGTCAATGGCCTTGGTGACTGTTTCAAAGAAATCAACCAGGTTTAAGAGGCAGGATCTGCCCTTAACAAAGCCGAACTGGGTAGGATCCAGTGTCTGTAGGTCTCCAATATCTTTATTTATGAGGTCCATGATGATCCTTTCCATAGCTTTGCAGACCAAGCTAGTCAGGCTTATAGGGTGATAGTTTCCAGGATCCGTTCAGGCACCACCTTTGTGGAGAGGGACCACTGTTGCTGTACGCCACTCTTTGGGTACATATCCTGTAGTAAGGCTAAGACTGAACAGTAGTTTTATGTTTGGGTTTAGCTCTTCTTGGAGTTCATGTAGGACGCAGCCTGGGACACCGTCTGGTCCCATTGATGCTGTGTTTTTTGCTTTGGAGAGGGCAGCTCTGTACCTGAGCATCTGAGATGTCAGGGGGTCAGCACTCTGCTGGGATAGATATTTGCCCTTTTGGTGGGGAGGGGGGGTAGTTTGCGCTGAACCTGTCAGCTAGGATGTTGGCAATGTTTGTGGGTTTGGTGTATTTTTTGTCATTTTGGACTAATTCTGAGCATATCTGGGAATTCCCACCCAGGTTCCTAACATAACTAAAGAAAGCCTTGTGATTATCCATAGTGTCCTGTGCAATTTTTCTCTCGAAGCTGGCCTTAGACGATTTTATGAGTGCCCGTAGTTTTTTGCTAATGCTATCAGAGATGCCTTCCCTTTTTGGGATTTTGCTCTATCATATAGTAGCTTCCTCCTTCTATTGTATAGTTTGTTTATGGTCTTGGTTTTATTTGGGATTGCATGGTCCATGCATTCCTGAAGGTGTTCATAGAATGCGTTTATAAAGGATTTTGTGGTCTGGGCCGTATTTTCCACAGGCCCGGGGGCTTTGAAGGATTCCACCTCGGTTTTGAGGAGTGTGAAATTTGCTTTAGAGAAGTTTTCCACTGTGGTTTTCAGGGCAGGGGGTGGAGTCGAGATGTGAATATCCAGTGAGATTAGTTTATGGTCTGATCTTACCAGTGAGGGATACACTTCTCGTCTTGGGCATAGAGTCCCCATGTTGGTGATGATCAGGTCCAGTATGTTTTCCCCTCTTGTGGGAGTGGTAATAAGTTGTTCCATATCATTTGAGTTTATAAATTCTAGGAACCTAAGCATCTGGTTTACAACCTGAGGCTAACATGAAACAACAGTAAGATTTGTTAACAGCAAAGAGGGAAAATATGCCAAGATTTTATGACACTACAAAATGATATCCTAAGAGAAGTTTTCAGTTGTGAACTAAATATGATTTCTATAAACTCAGGGACATTGCATTGTCATTTCTTGTTTCCATATTTGAGTTTAAAAAAGAAGAAAATTTTATCATCAGTTATTCCTAATTTATGGAGTAGACATCCAAGGTTTGGTAGGCAAGCAGAATAAAAGGTTATTACATAACTGGGCTGGTATCAATTGTTTTTATACAGATATTCTGTAGTCTGTGTTCTGTAAGGTAGTATAAAGACCCGGACACAGGTTATCACTTCTGTCTCCCTAGTTACTTAATCTATCTGTCTGTCTATCCATCCACCTGTCTACTTCTCTATCTCTCCATCTACCTATTTAACCACACAGAGTGAGTAGTCCTTATGCTGTTTGCAGTACGAAATTGAATGAACCTGTAAAATCTGTGATTAGACAATACTACCACTTTGGGAAAAGAAGTAAATAGCATTTAAGCAGGATATAATTTGCTTTTTATTTTTTCTGGAAGATAACTATTAATAGTATGGGGTAACACACACTATGCCAATCAGTTACCCAGCGCCTGAGTCAAAAGCCAGTAGGTCTGTCAGTCCTCATTTACACATGTTAACATATACTGGCACAGCCTGAGCCAGATTCTAAATGAAGAAACAGGCTCAGAAGGCTAAAATTCTTCAGGCTTTTTTTACTGGTGAAGCAAAACAATGTAAATCTACGAAGCAATAAAATTACCCATAGTGGTCTTTTGTTGCTATTGTCGAAGCAACAGCTCCATCTGTTAAAGGAACTTAGTACTGTAGCAAGGTCATGGTAGTAGCTCAGATTACATTTTAGCAAGTTTCACATAGAGGTGAATGTACCATCATAAACACCCAGAGGACACCAAATTCTTACAAGAAGGCTGATTCCAAACTAATAGTCTATGCCAAAACCACGGCCTAAAACTAAATGCTAAGAAGTGTATAATCACATCCTTTAGAAAGCATGAGTCTACTTGTAACTATCACACTGATAATACAAAGAGAGGTGACCTTTGTTTTACCTATAGAGCCTCACAATTTTATCAGACTATTACATATTTGCAAGTCCACTTGTGTTATAAACACCCACTCAAGAGTCCTAAATCTTTTTTGCAACATTAACAGAACATGCTGTAGGAATATGTCGGTATTACAGAGAATGCCTCTTCTTTGGAAGAGGCTTCCATTCCACATAAAGCAAAGTACTTATCATATTCTGTTCAAACATAATTTGGGTAAATGGATGGTTAACAGAAAATTCACACCCATTAAAACACCACTGTCTCTTTTGGATGGGGGAAACATGTAAATACCCCAGCATATACCTGTTCAGACCATTGTTGAGTTATTTTTATTTTGAAATCTTGGGGCTAATAACTACCATGGGAATGTAAGGCTAAACTTCATAAGATCTTCAGAGATCAATAGTCTACAAGTACCTATGAACCCTTCATGTTTCCAGATGCCCTGACCCAATTTCCCCTAGTAGTTCACCTACCACCTCAGTTCTACCCTGAAAAGAGACTACTAGCCTAGTGGGACTAGCCCAGTCAAGAAAGGATAGATGGATAATAAGGCTGCTACTTGCTACAGCAATGGCTTTTGCATTCATATATAGTTTATGAAGAATATGCAGCCTGAAACTCAAGTGTATGATACAAATCAGTTTGCTGGAGAACCATGTATTTTATGCAGAACCTGCCAAGCATGTGAAGCAAAATCAAAGACATTCATATGATTAGTAATGAAAACTATTGTCAGCTTGTGAAAACATACAGCCGATCAAGGGTAGTAAGGTCCAAAATCAGGCAAAGATTTTAACTCTTGCTCTTGTTGACTGATAAGTTTGTTATAACATCTTTTGCTTTAGTGTATATTTTCTGAAGGATATGAAGTCTAAAACTCAAAAGTCTGAAATCCCCAGCACTCTGCCTGAGAATGGCACATTTTACATGGAGCTCTCAACCTTACATCTTGAAAATGTGGAATACCATACCTCCACCATACTAATTACGTCAACCAGGAATCTCATAGCATGGTTAAGATATGTTAATAATAATTAAAACTTATTTTAATGAATTAATATAATTTACTGTTTACCATGAATGTTACTTAAAGTTCTTAAAAGGGCAAAGAAAACTCAGTAGCTGGTTTATGTAATGACTCTGGGTATGAGGAATCCCTTTAATCAGTGGATCATTCACATTCCGTCTTGCTTGGGGAAGCATTATATTTCCAATGAAAAATGTTCCACAGTGAGCAACTAAGCAACTATTAACTTTCCTTCCCTAAGAAGTGATATGCAGAGTTGATGGGGATTGGTGCACCTAAGCCATCAGCTATTTAAGCAATAACCCACTCCTGGGTGTGGGTAATTCTGGATTTACCCACGGTTGGCGTGGTTTGGTCATGAGGGCGAAGCTATTGTATCACTCTTATGAGATCTGCTCTTTTATTTGTCTTAGGTGCCTAGTTGTAACTGCAAAAAAACAGATTTAACAGTAAAGTACTATGCTTGTAAAAAAAATTATTTCTTATCTTACATTTCCAAGAAGGTCACTGGACTGAAAGAGCATCCCGTGTCCACACTTACTAACCAAATGTAGAGGAAGAACATACCTACTGTTGTAAGTGAACAGAAGACAGAACCCCTTACCACTGTTCTGAAGTATAAATTCTGTGATAAGTTATGAATAACTAACTAGTCAGCAGTTCATACTAAAAAAAAAAAAAAAAACCTCATCCAGAGTAAAAGTGTTAAACAATGAAAGAAAACTACTGAACAGTAAGGCAACTCCACCAGCAACTACAGAATACTGAAATCTTTTAAAATGTTAAATAGCAAACACGCTTACAAAAACAAAAGCCATCTCCTCTCTGTGCAGCTAGTTTCTTGGTGTTAACAGCAATCTACCAATTGAAGCAGTTGTACTGGCAAAAGGTGAGGGAAAGCTGCATCAGAAAACCAGGAGGTCGGTTTGATTTCTTGCTGCTCTCCCCCACCAAAAAGAGAGCATTAATTACCATCAGTCATCACCCTCTGACAGATACAGGCATCAGGTGAAACAATAGTAAGTGTGAAACTGCCCGATGAGCTGCAAATTGCTTTGCAGTCTCGATCAAAGCATTTCTCGTTGGGGTACAGGTAGTTCTAATGGTCTGGCCTCTCTGTCTTTATATTGTGAAGTTCTTCCACTAACAGTTTCCCCTGGTATTCTAAGTGTAACGATTTGTATCAAAGTAGATGGAAGGAGAACCATGATAATGCAACAGTGTTGCTTTAAGATAACAAGAAGTAAGTGTCAGTTTGCTCTTGGGCATTGGAGTTCTAGTGGCTGGAAAGAAAAAGTAAAATACTTTTGTTTCATTTGTGAGCCAAGAGATGCTAGGCAGTTTACTGAATCATCTGTAGTGATTTCAAGACTGCAGCACTAAATTATTCATGCTAGGAGCCTTAACCTGAAAATGCACTCAATGGAGGCTTTCCTAATACTGGAAGATGCCGAAGTCTGTGTTGTCATGGAAAATTGGTTCAGGGCTGCAGAGAGCACCCCTGCCTTACTAGGCTATACCTCATTCCACACTTTCCAACCCCAAAAACAAGGTCAGAAAGACTAAGGGTGGTTGAGTCTCTATCTCCATTAAGGACAGGCACACCTCCAGACTGGTTTGCCAGCATGAAACACCAGAATTACTCCAGGTGCAACTGACAGTTGGGAAGACACCCATCCAAGTTATAGCCAGCTATAGATTCCCTCCATGACTAAGGACTCCTCCTCCTACCTGGACCTACTTGACTCCATCAAGGTACCCCCTAACATCCTGATCCTTGGTGACTTCAACTACTCCACCATAGACTGGGTGAACTATTCCTGCACTAATGCACTCACCCAATGATTCCTTGGCTTTATCAGTTCTAATGCACTAAATCAGCTAGTCTCATCTCTGACGAAGGAAGATAACATTCTGGACTTGATGCTCACCAACATGAGTGACCACTGCACCACTCCCATATTATGTTCTTCCCTGGTGAGATCAGATCATCAGTCTGTCTCATTCAAAGTTTGTATCCCAACCCCCCCACCCAGCTGTAAGCAGGCTAGACAACTTTTCAAAAGCTGACTACAACCTCCTAAGGGAGGGTATCAGAAGCTTCACACCACCACCCCCCATCACAGGATACAGAAAACTATAGTGAACAGTATGCCAGTGCATTATACAAGCACCTGTACAACTGTGTGGACTCAGCCATACCCAACAGAACTAAAACCTGCTCCTCAAGTTAACATAAACCTGTCTGGTGGACATCCTTTATCAACAAAGTACCTCACTTACCCTCTTCAAGTGAAAACTTGATGAGTGGATGGGAAACCACAAATTTGTCCCAGGGGTTCTATCTTTATCCCTCACTGACAGGGACAACACGTACTGGCTGAGTTTTCTCTTTTGGGGATAAACTCTTGGCTAGGCTTGTAAGGGTCCCAGGGCCATTAGCCTAATAGCCTCCTATGACCTTCTGTGTAAGTGAACTGTGTGCATACCCTAAGGACAGTCCAACAGAAAAGACTGGTGAACAAAAATACCTCATTGTTAATTTTGTACAAAGCTTTACATACACATAAAATGGGGAAAAGGCACTTTTTTGTTTGAATGTAATCAGAGTGGTATTAAGATCCTCTCTTACTACTCTTTCCTTCTGAATAATGTTGTCATGCAACTATCCTATATATATATATATATATATAGATAAATGAATCTCAGTCTGGGAAAGGAAAGGTTTGCAAATTTCAGTCATCAGTGCTTGATCCCTTCCATTTCTAGTACACCAGCAAATTATGACTGGTCTAAGAAAAACAGGTACATCTGTTACAGGTGATGCTTCATACGAATAGACTGATGGACTGACTACTGACTAATGACAGTTACATGAGGGTAACACCTCAGTAAACTTGGTGCATGTGTACTTATTCTAAACCTAGAGTGATTTCTTAGGAGGAGTCCCCGTGAAATTTGAGTGAAAGATGGTCACATTTGGAAGAGTATAGCTGGTACCCTGCAAAGGCACATTGCATGAAAGCTGCTACACATACGACATTTTGCCTTATCTGTCTGTAAAGGTGTTGGAAGTCTTTGCTACCTGAAGGACTTCTATTGCTCGTGATGTGAAGGAAATAAGGAGAAATACTTGTGAGAGCCAGACATTTCATTTAAGTTTTCTGTTTCTATTTGGATTGCAAAATACATGCTACAGTAGAATCTGAAAAGAATTAATGATTAGAAATGTCAGTATGTCTGCTATTGAAGTGAAATAAGAAATTCAGTGGTGAGTGTGAGTATGAGCATCTCTTGTTCTATACTATTAACTATTTAAATCTTTTGTGCTGCATAAAGAATATGATTAACTATTTAAGTCTTTTGTGCTGCATAAGGAATATTAGGAGTGTTTAATATGTGTTGGGGGAGGGTAAATATTCCGAAATCAGTAAGAAAGAGTTTAATATAGCCATTTTATAATATAAAACTTGTGAACAGTATGGCTAGATTTTATGAACTGTAATCATTTACAATGTTATATCACTCTGTATTGCCACTTGTATCTGTTTGCGCTTCTTTGCTGGCCATAAAATGGAGGATATTATTAAAGCCTTAACAAAAGTTATTAAATATACTGGTGACAATCTAAGATAAATAGCAGTCATTACCCAATCAGCAATTACTTAGTCCCGAGGAAAAATT
This sequence comes from Protopterus annectens, assembly GCF_019279795.1. NCBI lineage: Eukaryota > Metazoa > Chordata > Ceratodontiformes > Protopteridae > Protopterus > Protopterus annectens. Next base: position 92,046,435 of record NC_056749.1, read on the forward strand.
ACACCAAATGTGCAGCCGTCAACCAAAATTTAGCTAACTTGTAACAATAAATTGTTGTAGCAGCACAATAACAGACAACTTCGATAATCAGTCAACCACATATGACCCCAAAAAACAGCCCACTAATAATGGAACTGGGAGTAAACAGTTAAACTGAGGCTTATCTCATGGCCTTGAAGAGGTATGTAACAAGATAGAGGAAGCAATCAGCACAAAGAAATGGCACACAGGCAAAGGTTGGAGCCACACAAACCAAACTTATTGAGAAATAAAGGATGACTCCAAACAACCACAGCTGAGGATCCAACAGTTTAGTAAAAACACCATTTAAAAAACAAAGTAAGTGTTTTTGGAACAAAATTCCTTCTTCAGACCATAAAAACATGTTAAAACAAAGAGTTTTAATAGTCAGTATAACCAATCAGACATTAGAAAAAAAATTAACTAGCAATGATGTCATCTACTACAGAAAAAGATAATTCAACCAGTAAACTAGCTTAAAAAAGCCAAGCCTCCAAAGAATATCATTCAAGTCTGGTTCACGGTAAGATTTAAGCTTCAAAATCTACTTCTCTTCTTCTTGCTCAGTTACATTTCTAATGTCACCACCCCTGTTATTCATACTAACTGTAAAACAAAAAACTTTAATGAAAAGTTCAGTACCTCTTGCTCTGACATGTCTTGCCAAAGCATTGGTATCTCTAGTCCTATGAATATCATAAACATGTTCCAAAATCTTATCCCTAAGAGTACAGTTCATCTTTCCTATATAGAATCCATCACAGGCAGTGCAAATAGATAAAACCTTCAACAGACAACCAGATATATACAGAAGCAAATGTCTAATCCTAGAATAAGTAAAAATAAAAATATGTCAGAGAAAGAAGACCTACTAGCATCTCGGGTCTATATTAAAACACCGAACATTCAAAATGTCGAGTGTTCTAATTCGAACCCTACCAATCGAAAATACCAAACATGGAATGGTCAGAACAGCAAATTTTTTCCTAGGAAAAATCTGCTATTCCAAAACACATACACTCAACACAAGTACACCAAACACACAGCAATCCACATACACACACACACACACACACACACACACACACACACACACACACACACACCTAAAATCTTACACTAACTGTACACTAAACTATACACACACCACTAATTATCCACTTACCTTATCCCAAACCCTAACCCTAAGGTCCGTCACTTTCGCACACTCACCTCACCTGCACCCTAACCCTAACTCACCTAACCCACCCTAACCCTCATGTCCACACAATTGCACACATACCTAACCTGTGCCCTAACCCTAACTCACCTAACCCACCCTAACCCTCATGTCCACACAATCACACACATACCTACCCCACACTCAATCGCACACTTACCTGAACCCAACCTGTAACTTTCCAACAGAGCGCTGAAAATACTGAAGCAACAGAAACAGACAACCAAATTCTTTCCCTAGGAAAGAATTTGGTTTTCTGCTTCTTCAATATTTTCAGCGTTCGCTGAAAATGGGTCGATATTAGAACACTCAACATTTTAACTGTTCGGTGTTCTAATATAAACCCAGCATCTCAGCTGAAAGAGAATTACTTTCTTGATTTGTCTTTCGAGAGGAGAATTCAGGTGAAGCACAGAAAACAGCACTTGTCTATGTAAGAGATGGAGTTACACGTTTGCCAGGTCAGGCCCACTTCTTTAGTTTCTATCCTACCTCTCTTCTGCTTAATTTGATTCTGGACCTCTATATAAGTGTCATCGCCTGGTTCTCACACAATGTTTATAATGAATAGATGTATCAAGCCGTTATTTTACCTCTTTAATATATTAGCCTACAATACAATGTCAGTGGATTTTGTCTCTTCCTACATTTTCCTTGATACTTTAAATGAGAAAAATATTTTCCTACTATAGCTGCATAAGTTAAATTAGCTATTACGATCATAGAATGTAACACTTTTTTTCTCAAACTTTCAAAATTTCAGTGTATGAGAAGACCTATTAATCCCACTGAATAGTGTACTTAACATAAAATAACAAAACATTGATTTGTTTTACCAAACAGTGGACTTAACACAAAATAAAATATCAAAACACTGATGTGTGAAACGGATATTCCTTTTTAGTACTCTGAATACATATTATCATCAATTTTTGTTTCTTTGCTAATCTTACACTTATGTACCTGAGGGCCATTGACAAGGTTAAACAAGTTTTCATTGCTTAAAAGTGCTTGAATCCATTTCCCTTCAAAAACCACAATGGTATAATTCTGATTCAGTTATTCTAGCTATAATTTTATACTCCATAGGAACAGTGTCATATTTTCACATTTCGACTACTAGCATAGTTTTCAGATTATAGGAATGTGACCCACTCTTCCACATTTGAAACAAGTTAACCAACTACATGATAGTTTTTGTTTCACAAGAAATGGCACAGACAAATGACGCTTAAATAATTTGCCATTTATGAATGTGTTTTACTAAAGTTAATAGCTTGTCAGAGTACTTGGGATCTTGCAACACCCATTTTATTATATTAGTAGACAGTGTTCTTGTAATTGTTTCTTGAATTTCTAACATTTTCACTTTATTTTTTATCAGAATATAACTATAGCTTTAAAATATGCTTTAATAATACATTTGAGATCTTAATGGTTCGTCACTAATAAAAGTCCATTTATAAACTTTATGGCAGATACTTCATAGTTCATCGCAGCCTTCTACAATCCACCACCAGCCTTCTTTATATACTTTATTTCCATCTATTCATTATAAAAATTGTGTGATCTTCTGTTTTCTGTGAACACTGTCTATTAGTACAACAAATGGGTATTTGTCCTAGGTTGCATAAACATTACCTTATATGTCTGGATATATTTTAATGCTTCTCTGTCAGGTAGGATGACAGACATGTCTCCCATTCTGTTTTATCTGTTATCTTATGTGGTGTATATTTTATGTTATATCATTGAAAAGCCTTCAGGTAACATTTCAAATTTTCCTTCTTGTTCAGTTCTCTAGGATTACGAAATATATTTTGTTGTATAACCAGCTGCTGTTCCAGGTGTATTAGCTAATTCTGGTAATTCTTCATTTTAGTCTCCATTAGCATTTTTAACAGTTTTTTTATGGTTTAGGTTACCAAAAAAAACAGCAGAAATTTCTTTGGGAAATAATAGCTCCACCGCAATAATAATAGTTTCACAAGCAACAATTTGTCTACACTTGTTATGTACTTAATAGGTGAAGGATTGAAAATACTTTACATGGCCTAAACTTGAGCACATGCTTATTTCATGAATACAAAGAAAAACAAAGCAGCACACCTATTTTTTAGTTCAAACAAACAGAACAGAAACTTAAGAGTTCTGTCAATTATATATGCAGTCTTGTACAGCCCCGGTATCAAATAGGTTGTGTTTTGAAAGTCCTTGGCCACTATTTTCCCTTCTATCTCAGTCTACAACATCTTCTGAGTTCCCTGATTTGCTGCCATGACATCCTTCTTAACTATATTCAGTTTCATCCCATGTGCCTTCAGTTTTGCATTTATTCCAATACCCTATCATTTGCTGAAGTTCCTGTTCAAAGCATTTTTATAGTGAGACTTTGTCTGCAGAAACAGCTTTGTTTTTATGTCACTAACCTGCTTGATGTTATAGTCCATAACCAATATTAACAGGAGTGGATTCAGAGCTAACCTCTAATGTACACCCACTCCTACTGGGAATCTGTCTGTGACTCTGAACACTGTCTAAAACTTGTGTAAGTGGGTCCCTGCACATAGCCTGCCTTCATTCTACCAGGACTGCACATATCAATTCTCTTGGGACCCTGTCATATGCTGTCAACAAATATGGGAATTCCTAGTTAGACTATTTCCTCACCTCCATCTTCTATTCCACTATGTGCCTCAGTGTAAATATCAAGTCCACTGTACTGTTTACTGACCAGATTCCAAACTGGGTGTCTCTCATTTAGCCTCCTCAGCATTTCTGTGCAGTATGAGAGGATTTTAATATCTAAATACAGCCTGCAGTTGAGAATATCCCTTTTACTCTTGTACCCCAACACTAGAAGGATTATTCTTCAGTTTTTCTGGGCTATAGACTCTGCACTGCAATGGTTACTCTCAGGAGCCATTTCCCCTGTAACACATTCAAAATATTGATCATATCTGCCATGATCATATCTCCCTCAGAACCACAAGGGCGGGAGACTTAAACCTTGACATGGTTATAAATAGAAGGTGCTGGAGGGACAGATTCATCACCCAGAGACTCCCTATGCTGTGGAACAAAATCCCGGTACATGTGAGGCAGAGCACCTCGCTGGCCTTGTTCAAGAGGAATCTTGACCAATGGATGGGAGATCGCAGATATACCCCAGGGATTACTTCAGTGTCACTGCTTGACAGAGGCACAGAAAAATGATAGGCATAGTTTTTATTCAAACTAAAGGGGTGGCGAAAGCCACATAACTATGGGCTAGGCTTATAAATGCCCTTGGGCAGATAGCCTAGTATGAACCTATGAACCTATGAACCTATGAGCCTATGACTTTACCTACAAATGAGGGAGAGCTGGTAAATATAGAATAAATACTGTCCATCTGATGTCAGAGGACTACAACCTAGTGAGGGACATATAAGTATATAAAACAAAAATATAAAAACTGGCTATCATTTTAAAATTTGGTTTCCACAAGTGGACTAACATTTTTTAGCATCAGCGTAGGTGAAGTAGGGTTATGTTAGATAATACTCAAAGTCTTTCCCTGAATTTTTTTTGTCATTAGTGTACTTCATACTCCTTCTGTCTTCTTCTTCTTTCATTGCAGACCATGCATGAATCAGTTCACCTTCTGTGGGGTTTTTCTTAATTCAGAAACTTCATGAAATACACCTTTCATATATCCTTCATGCACCCTGGAGAGGTGAGCAGATTAATCCCCATCAATGGTGCCTGTCTTCTTTTTATTTTTTTGTCATTGCCTTGCAAACTGATAAAAATTGTTTCTACTAGCTGTTATTATCCAGAAATTCATAGAGGCTCTCAAATGCCTTTTTATTTGCCATTGTATCTGGTCTCTTAGCCTTTTTGTTGCCCAACCTGTATCTCTATTTAATTTGGTCTGCCTTTTCTTTCTCCCATTTCTTCCTGTACTCCTATTTTTATGATTTTCTAAACTTCTGCAATCCACCACCATCCTTCTTTATATACCTTATTTCCATACTTAGCTTGACTGTATATCTGCTCCATCATCTGCAGACATGCTGGTTTGAGATGCTGCCATTCTTAACTGCACATTTTCCTCTTCATCTTGCAGTACTAGATCTCTGAACATTTCCTTAATGTCCTGTGCTTTCACTTAAGCAGGTTCCTGGTCTTCAGCCTAGTCTTTGCTGACCTTAGAACCCACACTGGTTACTGTTACATAGACTATGGCCCTCTTGTTTAAGCTAAAAGGCCAAATGTTTCAAGAGATTGACTTTTCAATCCCTGGTTTTACCCTCCTGCCCTTTCCCCACTAGGATGAAATCTCCCTAAGTTGCATGTTGACTACTCTTGAATATGACCTTGTGATTGCCTCAAATGGCAAACCATGTGTCCCTCACCATTAAACATTTTGCCAGAAGTCTAACATGGTCTCCACTTCATTATTGCTACTGTCCGAATCATATAGGCACAGGCCATTATCATATTCTCTGCTTTGATATTAGCATTCAGATCTGCCATTATCAAGCCCACTTTGCCGTGTTTTACTGAGCAGATTCTGCAGCTACTGCTTGAATGCCTGCTTTTCCTTACCATTGCAGCCCTGATGTGGAGTATAGGCTGAGCTCATGAAGGCTGCTCTGTCTTTGAACTGGAATCTGATTCCATGGGTCTAATGACATCCCTCATTCACTGCCTTCAGAAGACTCTCTCTGTCTCTCTCTCACCACAATTCTCATACTACTTCTAGTCTCTCGTCCTGCTGAATAGTAGACTCTGGATCCCTGGACAAGAGACATTGCTGCACTGCCCATCTACCTTGCCCTATGGGTACACAAAATAGCTGGTCTCCTCCTTACCATCTTGTCATACACTTACTTCCAAGGTGTGTCCCGTCAGTGAACTTATGTTCACTGTAGCAACCTTTACATAATTTTTATCAGGTTGGTTGATTTTATAATCAATTTTTTTCTCAACACAGCTATCCCAGGTAACCCATTATGGGCAAATTGTACACTAGCCAGGCAGTAACTTACCGATGCGGGACTTCTAGGTTTTATGCAATAATAGATTTTTCCACCCTGCCTTTTTTTCTTGCAAAAAGGAAATTTACCTAAGTTGCAAGACTGCTGGTCTTTATGAAAGACACACACTGGCCTATAGTGGCATGTAGTCACCCCCCAACATTAGCACCAGCCAGAATAAGCAAGGTCCACAACTCACTTAGCACCAGCAAAAACCTATGCCCCATTTTGATGACATTACATGATGTGAGCAAATCACTTAGAGACAGTTTTTACACAAACAAGTGGCTAGCCCTGACATGCCAGAGCCTATGGTCCCTGCTCTTTTATTTAGAGGATTCTATGCATCACAGTTGATGCTTAATGTAGTTGGTTACATGACTATTCCTCCAATAGATACCATGAGTCTGTGTTACTGCCCATAACTCCATACATTCTTTGGTGAGTTCTGTTGACAAACTTCTCAGATTCAGCTAGAAAGGCAGGATTTGAAGCTAGTTTGTTTGTTTGTTTGTTCTTCTTTCGGCTTTTCCCGGTTAGGGGTCACCACAGTGAAACTCCGGTCCGCTAATGATTGGCAGTAGAGTTTTACAGTGTCGAGGTGCCAGCTCAATGCCCAACCTTCAATGAAGGCACACCCAATTCACACATGTCTTTCGAACACCATTCGACCATGGGGAGGACATGCAGACTCCGCACAGAATGCACTCCAGCCGAGAATCGAACAGGAGAACCTCTTGCTGTGAGGCAACAATGCTACCTCTGCACCACCACGGCTTCCAGGATTTGAAACTAGTACCTTCCATATTTTTTAAACATCTTTATTAAATTATCATATAGCAGGCAATATTAGGTAAGGGCTTTTCAACCCTTAGCTTTACTCCCTCTTCCGGCTACTAACACCTCTTAAATTCTCCTCTCACTGCCGCCCCTGTCCTTACTCTCATTATCCCCAGAGCATTTCTGCTGTGATGTAATCCTAAAATATAATGATGTAAAATTTTTAAATGTGCATTTCTTTCATAATTGTCACTACATTTATTAATTGTTACTGTACAGTTTTTGTTATATATTTTTACTTCCTGTTCTTTCATTTATTTCTTTATTTTATTTATTTATTTATCTTTTACATGCACAGCCTGCTGCCTCTCTACTTCACGTTTTCTCCTTTATGAATTATTTCACTTAGGCAAGATCTGCAAATGGTCATTTTGAGTCAGTGTGCTAACCTGCTAAACAAATGTAAAATAAAATATAATAAAACAAAATAAGGTTTTATTTACACAGCTAGAAAGAAAAAAAACATAACAGCTTCAATTGTTATTGTTATGCAGGATACATTTTCATTTGATACATTTTTAATCACTCCATCATTATGTAAGTTGCTCAGTTCCTTTCTTCCTTTAAACCTCACTCCTCTACTTGAACATATTCTTCTGTATGCACTGCTCCATTAGATTTCTTTGAAATTTGCTCCTTCTCTTTTCTAAAGATCCCATATCTAGATACAGTTCTTTTATATCCTTCACAATCTCCAGAATTTAATGTGCAGTTGGAATCTTTGATGGCTATCTTGTAGCTATTGCTTTTAGGCAGCCCATTATATTATACTTCATGTCTAGGCAATTCACATTCTACATCCTACCCTAAAAGAATCCTTTCCCTAGCTGCAACTATTAGACCCCTCAACACTTCTGCCAAAATTCTTTGTAGGGAATTTTTAAATTCTACGAACTCATTATATTCAGAAAAAAGACATGTTCCCAATTACCTTTCTCCTTCAGATCACACATCCCTCCAGCATTTATTGTCTACCTAAGGAAAAAAATCCTCTAAAGTAAAGACTTACATGCAAAAAATTCTAAACTTTCTAGAGTTTATTATGTATTTTGTAGCCTTAGAAATGTCTTGTTGCTGTTGCTTTTCTCCCCCCCCCCTCAAACACGTTTATTGAATTATCACTTGTGACACAGACACATTTACATTCATATAGAAGTAATCACACTACAATTAACATAAACATTTTACTTCACATATATTGATATGTATCATATAACCTAAGCACCATTACATACATTATTCAATTCTTACCTTTTTTAAACAAGAATTATCTTTATTAAATCATCACTTACTACATAGACAATCATACATTTACACAAATAAAAACAAACCGCACTGATACAATCCTAATTGCAAGTATTTTACATCACAGACCATACTGACACTTCCAGTTGCAAACATTACACATCACTTATAATCTACCCAATCTTCTTCAGTCAGACATTACATAGCTCATTTAAGTTCTGCTGTCTTTTAAACCTCATTCCTCCCTTGTATGTATTGTTCTCACAATTCCCATTTTTTTTCATATGCAGTTTGCTCCTACCCTTTTCTAAAGATCATTCACTTTTACCAATTGTTTCTAACCTGTTCTGATTATTATAGTTATAATGACATATGTTATACTTCCTACTAATTGTCTATTTTTTTAACATTAGCTTCTGGTCTAGACTCAACCAAAGACTCTAGCATTGATGGTCTTGAACTTAGGACTCACCTCTCCCTTTGTCTTTGGCTTTACTCTATTAGTCTCTAGTAAGGAAGGTCATCTGTAACCTGCAGTCTAAACTTCTGCTTAGCCTCATCCTACTCTTTTATCTTTCCCTCCAAAGATATTAGCTTCCAATACTTTGTTCCTTTGCTAATTTCTTCCAGTAAATTGCAGCCAGATTTGATTATTTTCTATACCCTCTAACTTGTGTAAATACCTTTTGATAAAATTGTCTCTCTATTCATATGTAGGCTTAGTTCACTGAATACTTTTGACTAATTTAAGAATATAATATGCATGGTTGTTACATTCCTTACAGGCTTGCATTCAAACTCAGGTTCTGTTTTTCCTCCCATACTACTTCAATAGTAAAACCCATAAAAGCAAATAATCCAACAAAAATGTCACAGGATACCTTCTCCTTGAAAAGAACCAGACACCGGGCAGGGTAAGGTAAACCATTAAGGATAACCTTACCCTACCTGGTGTCTGGTTCATTTCAAGGAGAAGGTATCCTGTGACATTTTTGTCCCATACTAGTCCCTAGTACCATTTATCTTTTAGATAGAAATATCCAGCATGTTTGGGGGAAGAACCACACAAAGACACAGGACAACCATGCAGACTCCACATAAACAGTGACCAGACGTTATGACAGAACATTGGAACTTGTACCCGAGAGGCAAATATCTTACTCCATTATGCCAACATGTTTCTCTGATCATTTATTCCTCAGTAACCTTTTTTTTGCTTGTAAGAGTGAACAACATATCAGTTGCTCAAGACCAAGTTTAACTGTTTTGAGGAGTTTCTCCTTTCCTGAAAATTCTGAGACCATGGAGTCAGTATACAGAAGTGTATGGATTTTATGGGGTGTAGGGCAGGCTTGACCCATGAAAAAAAATGTATTTGATTTATGCAACTTCACTGAATAACACAGATGTGTTGCAATCAGTTGTAACCTTAGAAGTGGTTTCTGAGTGATCAAGTTCTCTTATTTTATTGTGGGACTGTATAAGCCAAAAAGAGTCATGGTATTCAGAAATAGTGTTCTGTTTTCCAGCACTCACACCAACATTATAATCTGCAGCCCTCTGACAAAAAAATGGCTGTGATGTTTGAGTCTCTATTTTCAAAATATGTTAATCCACACTTGTTTTAGAATACACATGCACATCACGGAACAAGATGAAGTAAGTAAAACAGATGTCTAGATGCCAAAGGAGGAGGACTTAAGGCACAAATAAGAAGTGAGAGTAGGAAGACTGTGGGAAAATGAGATGGACAATACCCTCGGGTCATAAGGGACTATGAAGGGGATAAGAGACAGGTTATCAAGGAATAGGTTGAACTAGCAAACCAAGCAGGATCACTATGGTAGACAGTGCATGCAGCCCAGTGGTTGGAGAAAAGGGATAGTACATGCAGTATGATGGGGTAGAATTAGCATAGGTCAGGAACATATGGTAAGAGAGCTGGCCAAGGTCATTCAGGAGGAGGCTTAGTAATGAGATAATCTATTACTGGATGAATTATGGAGGATGGGATGATAGACAAGAAGCATACCAGTGATCAAGATAACCCCAGGGTTAAGGTTAGGGAAGGAAGGTCAGACACCGAATGAGGCATTTACACAAGGCAGGGGGCACCCAAGTATAAAGGTGCATGTGGACACCAAAAGCTTATCTGGACTGACCACACATGATGCAATAAGAGAAACTAAGGAACTATCATAAAAAGGCAGAAAATTGGGAAGTAGTAGAATTCTCAGACGAGATAACAGTATCTAGAGCAGAAATGGCAAGAAAAGGCAGGAAATTGCAAAGCAGTTTAATCATTGGTGGAAATAGTATGGAAATAGTATGGAAATAGTATGGAAACAGTATGGAAATAGTGTGGAAAGATGGAAGTATCTAACAATGCATAGGATGGGGTTGTTGGAATGAAACACACAATCGCTTAAGGAGTTTATGCAACTGACTGACTGCAAATCAAATCACATGGAATGGGTTATGCAGAAATCTGAGTTCAAAAGTCACATTTCACTAATGTGACTGAAAAGGAACATGGGGCTAGTAATTTGGGAAAAGATAGGTCATAGAAGAGGTACAAAGAAAACAGCAGAGTGACTGAGGATGCATTAAAATGGGGCAAACAGTCGTCCAACAAAAGAGAAGAGGACTGCAAAGTTGGGGAATGAAAGGGAGTTAGCATTAAGTGTCATGAAGGGGAACAGAGGTTTATAGACATACAGCAGACAGGAGGAAGGGACAGACAGCTCTGGTCAAGTAAAGCAAGGATAGAAGGGAGAGTGCAAAAGGATGGGGAAAAATAAATGTAGAAAATTACTGTTTCATTTCAGTCTTCACAAGGAATGGGAGAGGAAAGTGCAATGCTAGGATGGTGGAATAGTAGGGACATCAGTGAATGGATACCAGCATAGAATAAGAGGAGATAAAGAGAAGAGCTCCCATAACGTAAGACAAAGCACAAAAGACCAAGTGAAATGCCTCCTTGAGTAACATGCATAAAGAAATAGATAACAAGGTTTATTTATTAATGCATTTGTTAGCAGGGTAGGTAATCTCTGTATCTCAATATGTTAAAAGTTCATTTCCTTCAGAACAGAGCACTGCAGTTGTTAAGTACGGTAACGTAAATGAGTGCTGCAATCTTAACCTGAAGCATCTAGTTTACTAATTTCTGCTTTCTTAACTGTTGGTTTAGGATGACTACATAGAATTATTACTTCTTGTTTTAACTAATTCTTATTGGTTCATGTTTGTGTTGTTACTTGCATACCTGTAGACTGCAATAGTTTACAGTCTGCAGTGCTTCAGCTTACCACATTATAATGCAGAAAGAAAGAAAACTCAAGAAAAGAAACAGCTTTAAACCTGAAGTACTATTTATGCAGAGAGAAAATGCAACTGAAATCATAGGACAAATGATCTAATTTTGTAGCCAAGCTGTATGCAGGGCTGTCCTTCAACATCACATGAGATAGGTTCGTTCATTGCTTGTGCTATTATTATAATTATAATTATTATAATTATTATCATTATTATAATGATGATGCTTGCTGATGAGTTGCTGGATATTAAATTCAGCCATATACATTGATACCAAAACTAAAGGACACAAGCATTGCATGAGCCTTCACACCCCCTCATCTCGCTATCTTAATACGATAATTCTATGCATTCAGTTTTAAGTCTCACTGCTTCACTGATGTTGTACATTGTGCTCAAAGAATGTCCAGTTATAGAACTGTTGTGTCAAAATATTTGACTTCATGCATCACTATTAATGACTGGACATTCAAACAAGTAAATTTCAATAACCAATTGCAGACCACCTTTAATTGCTGCATTGAAGTTTGCATTCTGTTGTTTTGCATACTAGCCCTTTCTAAAGAGGATCATATTGGGTTTTTGACATACAGTTAGTGTGTAGTATTTAATGTATATGAGTGCCATTTATTCTGTTACATCGGCAGTTTATCAACAGAGTGAATGACACTAAAATGTGGTGGATACTTCTGTTTTTTGGACACTGAAGATATGAGAAGAAATATTGAATTATTTAACATTTTTTACCAGGTAAGTCTGACTCTTCAGCAGAGACCCAGGGAGAAAGTCTTCTGTCACATGTCTTTAGAATGTGGGAGGAAATCCACACAAATGCAGGGAGGACATACAGACTGCACCCCAGCCAAGAATCAAACCACAGAACCTCTTGCTGTGAGGCAACAATGCTAACTGCTGCACCACTGCACCAATAAGGGCATGCTTGGGTTTGGGATATTAATGCTGAAACTTTCATGTATGTTGAATTTTCAGCTTACTGGTTGAGAGTGTAAGATACACAAGTTTGGGATAGATTAAGGGCTAAGCGTGTATGTGTGTGTGTGTGTGTGTGTGTGTGTGTGTGTGTGTGTGTGTGTGTGTGTGTGTGTGTGTGTGTGTGTGTGTGTGTGTGTGTGTGTGTGTGTGTGTGTGTGTGTGTGTGTGTGTGTGTGTGTGTGTGTGCATCTGTGTCTCACATATATGTAGTGTTGTGGAACATTTTTTCTAAGGTAAGGTGCAGTTAGGGTTAAGGACAGGGGCAGGGTTAAGACTAGGGTTAGGGTTAGAATGCATTAGTAAGATGGTGTAGGGAGCACCTAAACACACATTTAAGCTAAAAAAATCTTCTTAACTTACATTAAAATGCTATTTTGTTGAATCACAAAACCAGTCTAAGAAAGAAAAGTTTTTCCTTTTCTGATAAGTGAAAAAAATTAAAAAAAAGATCTTTAACCTGCTGACATAGTCACACTGAATAGTGCTACTTGTTAGATAAATGGTGTTTAGTACCCTAACGTGTATAGTTAGAGTTAGGGGAAGGGATAGGTTTATGGTTAGCCCCCTGGATCACCTTACTTGTGAGTGTTAAGGCATATTTATCTCTTATTAATACCAGTAAGCATTTGCCACAGTATATCCAATGGATTTAACAACTCCCCTGCTACATTCCCATTTATTTTGCTTTCAGTTTTCCTACTCATAGACAAAGTAATACGTGTATTTCTGTTCCCAACAGCTTGTTAAATATATGCAGTTTTATACATACGACCCAATCTTTGGTACACACCTTCTGTCATAAAGCTGCAAATTATTGAGGCTGGATGTTGTCATATTCACAAATATTAATAGACTGCTCTTTTAAATATTTTTTAGCAAGATTGGTACAGCTTACTAGTGCAAACACTGCAAATCAAAATGTTCAAAATCAGTGCTTAAACTCATTACAGCCGAGTGCTCCTCTAGGTGTTTTTACAGTTACCTCCTACAGCGCCTCTAGGTATCAAATATCACTTGTTCATACTTGCATTAATAATTCTAAAACCATTGCTACATACAAGGCATCAGAATATTTTATGTTGAAGCATACATGATGCCAAACACAGCTGTATTGATATTTGACCTCTGTCAATGAGTATTTGTTAGAACTGTAAGGTGGTAACTTCACTTTTATAAATGCTCAAGCCACACCCACTAAGAGTTAAAGGGACACAATCAAAAAAGAGCTGTACTGGAGGGAATGAGGTAAAACATTACCATTTCTACTGTTACTTCAGCAACCCCATACAATGTGTGTAGGTACACCACCACTGAACCAAGAAGCACTGATTCACGAGAGGTTTGGAGCTAGCCCAAAAACCGCATGGGTTTCCATGGATTTTCTCCTCCCTATGAAGACGAGGGGGAGGACTCCTTCATGCTCTGTCAGCAGAGAGCGACAAAAGAGAAAATTCTCAGTGGAACATCCACAGAACAACAGGAAACCTTGGAAGTGAGTTTCTTGGTTGTGAATTTGTCTGATCATTGTTTGATTACGATAGAACGTTCTCTTTTAGATAAAGGATTATTGTTCATCCCTGCTGCCTCATCAGATTTGGGTGAGGTATCATTGGTTTACACCAGATTACTCGTAATCTTGCTTTAAAACTGATGTTTGGAAACAAAGAATCAGTGGAAGTTCATGGTTTTCAAAAGACAAGTTTGTTTAATCCACCTTTGCCACCACATGTAAATACTTTTTGGCACATTTGTGAGAGTGAACTTGTAAAGGGACTGGATGCACCACATAAAAGAGTTTTTTATAATTTAACTGAAATAGAATGTGCAGTATTACGCTCTCTAATAAACAATTGAGATTAGGCTATAAGACCAGCTGACAGCTGAGCTCTGGTAATATTGAATTCTGAGGACTATAATGACTCCATGTATAAATTACTTAATGAGGAGAACACATATAGGAGAAGTGACAGACTTGAACCGGAAAGACTTAAGAAATATGTAGATGATGTTTTGTATGATTTGTTGATGTGCCGTACCATTGATGAGCAACTATATCAGGTATTTGTTGTGGAACACCCCCAGATACTGGTCATCAAAGGGTTACCTAGGATACATAAGGACCCTATGAACCTCCCCTGAGACCCATAGTGGCAGGGGCAGGTTGGATGACCGAACCCCTTTCTATTTTTATAGAAGATAGATTGAAAGGGGTTTTGTGTTCCATCACGAATATACTAAGGGACACCAATCATTTTTTGATGGACCTTGCATATTATATTTACCTGATTGTTTGTCAAGGGGATGTTTCTGCTAACATTTTTGTAAGCTTAGATGTCAAAAATCTTTTTACTAGCATACCCAATGAGTATGGTGTACAAGCAGTAAGGGAGATTTAAAAATGTAAGAGTAGGTACACTGATATCAATATCATGGTTATATGTGCCTTACTAGAATTAGTCTTGGAACACAAAGTTTTTATGTCTGGAGGAGAGTTATATTTACAAAGATGGGGGGGTTGCTATGGGCACTCCCTGTGCTAACTCTTATGCAAATCTGATAATGGGTTATTGGGAAGAAGCAAATATATTTCATCATCCTGTATTCTCCAGTCATATCAAATTATATTGATGCTTTGTGGATGATGTGCTTATATTATGGGATGGTAGTCGACTTGAGTTGCAAGAACTTTTTTAAATATGTTAATGATGCTACTGACTTTTTATCTTTTACACACACAGTATCTGATTCAAGTATTGATTTTTTGGATGTGATAATAACCAAGAATATACATGGACAGATACACACTATTATCTTTAGGAAAGCATGCTAGAGAAATAGTCTGTTAGTACATGACAGTAGGCACCCTAGGTAGGTATTCCCCAATGTTGCTCAGAGTCAAATTGCTAGAGTATCCAGATGGTGTACCGAACCCATGGATTGTGTTTCTAACATGGAATTGCTATCCACCCTGTTTAGAGCTAGGGGGTATGAAATGAGTGATATAGAGCCAACCATGGAAAGGGTTATGTTAAACAGGGGAACAACCACTAGATCATATTTATTTAATAGACAAGGTCAGAGACAGTATAGTAATAAGAGAAGGAAGTGGATGAACAATCATGTGAGTTTTTTTACCAAGTTTGCCAATGATGTATATTTGGTCCGTGACATCATTCAAAAGAATTTGAGTCTATTAACTATTGATATTAAAACAGCAGGCGCTGTTGGATTCAAACCCAGATTTTGGTTCAGGAATTCAAAGAATTTGAAACAATTGTTATGTAATAGAGGGCCTTGTCTGGTCAAACCCCTTTTGCACAGGTTAGGTACGTTCCCTTGTCATGGGTGCAAGGTATGCTCTATGATTAGTAAATAGCAGAGATTTGAGCATCTCAACTTTGAATTTATCTTTGAACTGAAAAACTATGCAGACTGTCAGACCCACAATGTGGTCTATCTTACTACATGTAGAGCCTGCACCAGTTTCTATGCAGGTAAGATGGTGCAAAACTTAAAATACAGAATTTGAGGACACCAACATGACATAAAGGTTCTAAATATTCAAAATGCTTTAGCTAAACATGTTAAAGAAAATACAGGACATGTTTTTTTTTTTATTTAGAGTCTTGCAATGTGACCAACCCTAGTGGGGACAATTTGAATAATTATGTGGAAAGCTTAGAGTTACACTGGATACTTAAGTTACAGGCTAATAAGTACCCAGGGTTAAATGCTGCTGTCTGCCTCAAACCAGCCTTAAAGCAAAGAAGGAGGAAAGCAGCCATGTGATGTCATTGGGTGGGAATTTTTAGCCCTTTGATGATTAGTTTTTGTTTTAACTAAAATTGGAAACTGTTTTTATATGTTTGTACTTTGGATATGAAGAAGCATTTATAATGCAAAAGCGCTTATCCACAATTTATTAAACAGACATTTTTTTACTTTTTATATTGTCGTGGTAGTCTTGCTGTTGTTTGCTTTTTATTTGCTATATAGTGTGTCCAGCATAGGAGTTTACATGTTCTGGAGCCTTTTTTGCTATTTGCATTGTTTCCATGATGACTTTATATAACAACAAATGATCCTTTGTTCCATATGACTTTGTTTTCTTTCCCTTTTGTTCTATTGCCATAACTGAATTTTCTTCTAAATGACTATTAACTCTGTTGGCATCAATTCCAGTGTATAGTTTATACATTGATGGAAGGCAAGTTATTGTTCTACAGTTTTTAGGATATCTTGCAGGTTCACTCTTAAGAAAGTGTATCATTTTTCTGCTGTTAACTAGGCTGGCATCTGGGGAACAGATATAAATAGTTCTTACTCATGGCTAAATCTTCATTTAAAGATGTTGATACTTTTAGCCAGAAGTTAGGTACTGCATCTGGGACTGGGGTTTTTAAGTTAGGTGTTTTTCTTAATTTTGTTTCATTTTCTCTGGCCTTTACTTCATCCCATTTCATATCCTGTGCATTTGAACTTCTTATTCTTTCTTTTACTTCTTTTATCCATTTAACTTCTTTGTTATGTTCCACAGGATGTTCATAGATACTTCTCCAAAGGGTCTATATTATAAGACCAAAAGTGCATATGTGCGATTACATAAAAGTCGACACATAATGCACGAAACCTTAAAATAGCAAATGGCCATGTAAGCAAATTTTTCCCTAGGGAAAAAACTTATGCTGCCATTCGCTAAAAAAAAAAAAAATAATTTAACATCATAAGCAGGTGGGGGACTTCGCCTCCCACACCCTCCAACGTGGGGGGGCTTTGCCCCCCACACCCCCCTAACTAAATATACCAACTCCAAGATCACACTATAGGGAAGGAAAGGGCAACTCCATAAATTTGGCCAACTATCTCCTGGCCCTATGACATATTCATTGAATCACTTAAATGCGATGCGATGAATATGTGTCGCTGTTTCCGTATTCGCTTAGAAGCATTTTTGTGCTTTTAATATAGACCCTTCTCCAAAATGTGTCTATTTCTTTGTTTTTGGTGGTGTTTCTATTCCTTTTGCCTTGTTTCCCAGTTCTCTATAAAACTTTTTTGGGTCATCAATAAATTGCTTATTTTGTACTCTTCCTTTATATTTATCTGCATATCTTCTAATTTTTTCTTCTTGTGCTGATATCTTTAGTTTATTTGCAATAGCGTATGTTAGATCCTGGTTTGCTCTTATACTGCACATTGCTTTTATCACATCTATCTTTCTAAGTATTTTGTTGATCTGTTCCCTCTTTTTTACTCTTCTAAAAGTGACTCTTCTCATCTTAATTGCTTTATAGTTTTCTCTATTCAATACTTCTGTGATGGCATTTGATTTCTTCTCTTCCTTTCCTTACTGCCCTGTGCTTTTGTGGTGAGACTTTGTTATTAATTTAGCAGCATAGTGGTGGCCACGGTGGTGCAGTGGTTAGTGTTGCCACCTCACAGCAAGAGGTTCTCTGGTTCAATCCTTGGCTGGGGTATCTTCTGTGTGGAGTCTGCATGTCCTTCCTATGGTCACATGGGTTTCCTCTGGGTGCTCAAGTTTCCTCCCAAAGATATGCTGTAGGTGCAGTGGACACTATAAATTGGCCCTAGGAGTGTGTGCCTTCTATGGAAGGTTGGGCACTGGGCTGGCAACTCAACACTGTAAAACTCCACTGCTAATCATGAGGGGACAGGTGATCCACTGTGGTGACCCCTAACTGGGAAAAGATGAAAGAAAAAGAATTTAGCTGCACAGTAATATATCCTATTCACTTCTGTTTTATCACATAACATTCTATGAATAGTCTTGATTACTGTATTCATTTATCAGACTTCTAACATTTTGTGTCTTATTGATTGTTTTGTAATCTATTTCTTTCATTGATCTTAATATGTCTGTCCATCTCTTGTGGATCAAGCAATTCTTCCCTTAGATCATTTTCTTTTAAACTAAAGGCACCTTCTTTGTTCTCCATTTTCTGGGGCTATGCTACAGAAAGTTCCAGAACATCTTCCTGTGCAATATTCTCTTCAATTTCCTCCTGTATCATCCATTGCTCTTTCATATGGGAATTCTCTGGCCTATAACTCTACATTGAGAGTTGCCACAGTTGCTTGTTCCTTCCCTTGCTGTTTAACTCCAACTGAATTTTTCTACTGGTTTCCTACTGATGGCTTCAAAGTATCTTCATATGGCTACTGATCAGATGCTTTCCACTCCACTGGTTTCTCCATAATTTGGGGACTCATTGTTCTATAATGCTATGATGTTATCAGAGTTACATACAGTCATGTCCAAGGGTCAGCTTCCGGTGATTTCTCCTGTCCACCTGGTGAATCTGGGCATACTGGGGCAATGCGGCAACTGCATCATGTACACAGACATTCCTCTCCTCCTACCACCCAACAATACAACCTGCGAGAGATGCACTTACATAGCCAAACTGGAAGCAAAGCTCTCTCTGGCCAAGATTGTGCTAGACAGTCAAGAAGAGAAGGTTAACACTTGCACTACACCTCAAGCAACTCATAGCCCTTCAAAACCCACACCATCAACGCCCACACATAGCAACACTAAACCCACATATGCGGAGGCCCTTAACATTAACCTGCCTGAGCAACAAGGATCTCCGAAGCTGAAACACAAACAAACACCAGTCACAACCAAAGTGACACATAGCTCACAACACCAGTGTGCCCCCCCAACAACAGCCCTTAAGGCAAGACAATGTACCCAACACTTTAATCATAGGTGACTCTATAGTCAGGCACACTAATGTCCCACTCACCAGGCTGAACAAGGAGAAAATTACAGTCAGCTGCCTGTCGGGTGCCAGGATCCACCACATAACGCATGCATTCAAGTCACTCCACAACAAGTACAAATACGACTCTGTCATTGTCTATGCTGGAATGAATGACTTGAGACATACCTCCCTGGACTACATGAAAAGAAACATGGAAGAGCTCTTGGATCATGTGGCCCAGGCAGGTATGACCCTAGCCCTGAGTAGCATCCTGCCTTTGCCCAGAATGATACCACAGTATAAGGGCAAAATGATTGACTTCAACAATTGGCTAAGCTTCTGGTGTCATTCAAAGGGGATCCAGTATCTGTCTGCCTGGGAAGATATGATCGACAAACCACAAAGCTTTGCCAGAGATGGTCTGGACCTGTCACCCCTGGGATTCAGGTTACTGGCTAAAGCTCTTGCCACCCCTATAGTGCCTTTTTTAGGCAAGGTTCAAAGGATAAAACTACCACCATAAGAGATACAAGCATGCAAAATATGAAGGTAATGCTATTCAATGCTAGAAGTCTAAACTTCAAAATGCACCCTCTTGAGGCACTCCTAAAAATGGAGAACATCGATATCTGTGCAGTAACTGAGACCTGGTTCAAGGCTCCAGAGAGCACCCCTGCAATACCAGGCTACAACTCTTACCACACTTTTCGGCCACAAAACCAAGACCGAAACACTAAAGGTGGAAGAGTGTCCATATTCACCAAGGATATTCACACCTCCAGGCTAGTTGCCCAACACAATGCATCTGAAATTCTCCAGGTGCAGCTAGCACTAGGTAAAACTGCAATCTAAATTGTAGCTTGCTACAGATCCCCCACCATGCTCCAAGATTCTCACTACACCTTTCTAAACATCCTGGAAAATATTAAGATACAACCAAACACCCTAATACTGGGTGATTTCAACTACCCTGCCATTAACTGGGAAAACTACTCAGGGACCAACTCCTTTTCCCAATGGTTCTCGGAATTCATAAATTCCAACACCCTGGATCAACTAATCCATTGTCCCATCAGGGGCACTAATATCCTAGACCTGGTCATTATCAACATGGGAGATAGATGCTCCACACCAGTGGTCACCCCCTCATTGGTCAGGTCTGACCATAAGCAAATCACCCTTGACATCCACATTCCACCCCCACCCCCCAGTAAGGAAACCTCCTTAAAAAACTTCTCCAAAGCCAAATTCATGCTACTGAAGTCAGAAGTGACAAACTTCATGACACCCATGCAGACGGGATCTGAAAGTTCGACTGCAGAATCCTACACTAAGGCACTGTACGAGAACATCCACTCGTGCATAAATCATGCCATCCCAAATAGAACCAAGATGCTCTTCTCCAAAAAAACGAAGCCAATTTGGTGGTCCCTTGCTATAAACAAACTATACAACAGAAGGAAGAAACTGTTGCAGAAAAGAGGAAAATCCCAGGAAGCAAAAAACTCCCTCACCAGCCTCAGTAAGAAGCTGAGATCCCTCATAAAATCCACAAAAGCTAGCTACGAAAATAAAATTGACAAAGATTCCAAAGACAACCACAAGGCATTCTATAGTTATGTCAAGAATCTAAATGGCAATGCTCTGATCTGCTCTGAGCTACAACAGAATGGCATTAAATATACTGATCTCAAGGATATTGCCAGTATCCTGGCAGATCGATTTAGTGCCAACTTCACCCCCTTCTCATCCCCTAAAGGGCCCATCTCAATACCAAAAGATTGCCAAATTCCGGTGATCACAGCCACACAGGTAGAAACTGCACTCTCCAAAGCTAAGAATACAGCATCCCTGGGACCAGATGACATCCCAGGCTGTGTACTACATGAACTACAAAATTAACTGGTACCTCACCTAAGTGTCATGTTTAATCATAGCCTCTCAGGCTTCGTGCCCACTGAGTGGCACACAACTACAGTTATCCCACTCCACAAGGGGGGATCCACCTTGGATCCCGGGAACTACCATCCCATCAGTCTGACAAGCCTGATCTGCAAGGACATGGAACGTATTATCATGGAACTTATAAACAAAGACATTGGCAACCTTCAAACACTGGACCCCACCCAGTTTGAGTTTGTGAAGGGCCGATCTTGTCTCCTGAATCTGATTGACTTCTTCGAATCAGTCTCCAGAGCTGTGGACGAGAGTAAGGCGGTCCACACAGCCTATCTGAACCTCGCCAAGGCCTTCGACACCATCCCTCACCTGGAATCATAGACAAACTTACTAAGCTGGGCATAAATACCTATATCACTCGATGGGTTGCCAACTGGCTTACTGACAGAACCCAGACTGTAAAAGTCGCTGACTCCAAATCCAGCTCCAGACAAGTGACAAGTGGAGTACCTCAGGGTTCAGTCCTGTGACCACTCTTGTTTGGCATCTACTTCTCTGAAGTACAGGCCAACACTTAGGGAATCTGGCTAACAAAGTTCGCAGATGACTGCAAACTGGGAGCCATTATTGAATCGCCAAATGATGTGGATATTCTACAAAAGGGCCTTACAGAAACAGATGCCTGGTTCCAGAGCCATGGGCTCAAGCTTAATGCCAAAAAATGTATAGTTATCCCCTTTGGAAAAAAACATGTACCCATGAATTACCACATAGGTGGCAGTGCACTAAACATCGAAAGTGTGATGAGAGACATAGGGACACAGGTGGACAGTTGTCTCACTTTCGATAACCACATTGCCACAACTATCAGGAAATCCTTCTATGTGGCACACCTCATCACTAATGGCTTTTCATCCAGAAAAAAAGGAGGTCATTGTCCCACTGTACTCATCCCTCATTAGACGCATTATAGATTATAATGCCCCGTTTGGTATGTACCTCACAAGACATCTGCAACAGCTGGAAAGGCCACAGAAATACCTCACTAAAAGAATCACAGGTCTAAAGCAGATGCCATATGCTGACCGTCTAAAAAACTCCAGCTATACTCTGTGGCATATCGTCTACTCAGAGGTGATCTCTGCTTAACATACAAGGCCATGTCAAACCCTGAGCTGTTGGACATGGTCCACTTAAAGAAATTCCAATCCCTCAGAGCCACACACTCCAGGGATCTAAACCTTGTCATCACAATGAACAAAACATGCTGGAGGGATATGTTCCTGACCCAGAGACTCCCCATACTCTGGAATAGACTGTCCATACATGTCAAGCAGAGCGCCTCCTTGGCCCTCTTCAAAAGGAACTTTGATGATTGGATGGGAGATAGGAAATTCACTCCGGGGATCATGTCAGTAACCCTGCTAGACAGGGGTCCAGAGAAGTAAATATTGTGGGAAGAAATATCCAGGAAATTGTTATGGCGAGGCTTGTATAGGCCCTAGGGCCGATAGCCTAGTACCAACCTATGAACCTATGAACCTATGAACACTAGATCTTTCACTTCACATGTAATCCATAACTTCAGTTTCTATTTCTTTAACTTCTCCATTACTAATCCTCTTTTTTTAATTTCCCCCTTTGTCTTATTTTTGTATTGTAAAATTTTTCATATCTGGATGCCCTTGCCCATATTTCTCTTCAAATTACTATATTAAATCTCTTTATCTTTCCCATGTCCATTTTTCTTCTTCAGATGTCTCCCATGACTCCTGTTTCTCCTTACTTGGGGGACTCATTGTTCCATCACTTTGTGACATAACCTGCATTAGACTTTCTACACTAAATCTTTCACTTTGCAGGAATTCCATAACTTTAGCTTATATTTTTTCAACTTTTACTTTACCAATCTTCTATTCTATGCTCCCCTATTATGATCTTATTTTTTGTACTGTGAAATTTTCCATATCTAGGTTGCTTTGCCTGTATTTCTCTTTGAATATATTTGGAGATGCTTTTTTGTATTGATTAATTTGGCTTTTTCCCATGCATAAACATTGCACCATATAAGATCTCTGTTTCTTTCCCATGTCAATGTTTCTTTTTTATACCTTTCAAAAAAATGTCTAGATTTTGTTCTTTATATTTTGACACTTCCTCAGTTGCTTCTTTTTCCAAACAGCACAAGGTTTCTTGGTCTATATAATGTTTTCATGAATTTGTTGTACCAATGAACAGAATTTTGTACATAAAGCTTTTGACAGTTTTTTTGTGCAAGTATTTCTCTTTCTTCTAATTTCTCTGTTAATCTGTTTGCATATCTTCTGTATGGAAATTCTGTGTGCCTTGCATAATAGTAACGATACATAATTTCTTCCTTTCTTATCTTCAATAGTCCACTCTATCATCTTTATGGCTCTTTTTTGCCCTGTCAGTTTTTGCTATTTTTGTGGACTGCTACTTCCATCTACAACAGGTGGCCATCTTCCTCTGAGCCTGATCTAAACCCATTACAAGGATGTTTCCATGTCTTGAGGATTCTGTGCTGTTTTTTTTTCAGTTCCAGCACCAGTGCATCTAACAGGGTTGGGCAATTTTTTTATCCTGGGAGTATATATATATATATATATATATATATATATATATATATATATATATATATATATATATATATATATATATATATATATATATATATATATATCAGTGCATTGGTGAGATTTTGTAAAAACATAGTCCACCTTGTGAAGGTACTCATCAAGACCTGAGGATGAATTCAGTCCTAGCAATACTACTCTCCTTTGCTTATTGATTTTTTCATCTCTCCATTCAGACCTAACAAACTATCTGCATTACAGCTCCATCTGCATGTGAAACAGGCAGCCTGGCTTCCTGCCAAGTACTGCCTACAGTAAGTAGTCCCTCATGTAGACTGAAATGTCTCTTTGTAGATGCATCACATTGACTTTAATGGAACTCTCCATATAATCAACCTTATACATTAGTGAACCTTGCTTATGTACACTGTTGACTTTGATTAATGTTGTGAGCCTGATTCCTGTTTTGGATATGTGCTTATTCTGACAGGCCTCATTAGCTTATTTGAAGAGGGACTACCAAAGCCCTATATTTTTGAACTGGGTATGGAATAAGTGCTTAATATAGTATGCCATTTCATGCCTAATGCATCTTGGACTACAGCCTTTTTTGTGACAGGAAGTGGATAATTATTACTGTTTTTTAATCACTCTTCTATGATAATTGTTGTTTTGATGTTTTTAATTTATTATTCCATTTCATTTCTATTTTTGTAATATGATTTTAATAAAATGAACCCTTATTTCTTATTTGATAAGTGCCATGGATCTTTCACATCCACCTAAGCTGCCAACAATTCAATCAGATGGGACTTCAGTTTAATATCATAAGTATAACATCTCAGGAGTGTTGCACCCCTTCACGCTCCACTGTATTATCAGTACTGGAAAAGGAATCCAAGTACCTCTTCTGGGTGTGCAGTATACAGACACATTAATAGTGGCACTCTTTCTCCTGCGGCTTTCTTTTACTACTTCATTCAGTCATTATAAAGCTTCTCAATGATACATATAACGCCAAAGGTCTTTCTTGCTTAGAGTCCCAATCAGACAGTGTTGTGCATCAGACCTGAAGCTCTAGTTCTGTGGGTACCTTCTGTCATTTAATGCTACAAATCTTGAAAAACAGACCATGCAGAACAGTCTTGTCTTAATGTTACTTAACTGTGTACCAAACATATAGCATTTAATGCTGCAATTAAGAAGTTTAAATGTGAAAAAAATATTTTACTGAATAAACAACACAAAAATGCTGCTTTACCTTTTTTTTCAGTTTGAACTATTTTTCTCCCACATTTACAATTAATGTGACTTTGTGCTCCAGGTATTTATTATCAGGCAGGTGTGAATGAGGTAAAGTGTATTCTAGAATGTGTTATGCTAGAGTCCTGAGATGTTAACCAAGATCTTTTGACCACATAAGGAAGTAAGAAAGTCTGCTTCTATATCTTGAGGAAAAAATGTAGTAAGAATGTACTTATGAATAAAAAGAATCAGTACACGTTTTTATGCATTTTTCTAAAGATTATTTACAGCAAACAGTTAATGCCAGTTGCTAATTACTTATTTCTCAAATATTTTATGAATACATTGGCTGTTCTTTCTTATTTTCTGAAATAAAAGTACTCAGATCATACTAATCTCAGCTCTGTAAATTGAAAATTATGCTTTTATTTGAGTTCACTGAAGAAGGGAAGGAGGCAAATGCTTGCTTTTTGACAAAAAGTGCTGTATTTTTCCAGATAATGGTGACATTGGAGTAGACTATTCAGGGTGTGTGATGTGTTATCCTTCAAATAAAATATTAACCTTCAAGCATGTTTCCTTTGATCCTATGGTCATAGTTTCTTGCATTTGAAGCTGAAAGACTGATATTTTGGGGTAATCCAGATACAACCATTGTTATTGTTTCCTTCGGCATTGTGCAGATAAGGTAGCTATGTATTAAAGCATGACAAAGCTCAAAAAGGAAGTTGGAAATAAATGACCGAGTAGTCTGGACTTGAATAAAGCATAATTTTAGTCATTCTTGGCATACAACAAGGAATTACATGAAACAAATTACACTATCACAAAACATTTTTACATCAAAATGTGAGTGCAATCTTACCTGTAACTAGCAAGTATATTTGCTTTGTTACTTTACCAGTGGTATTGCTCACATAGCATTCATAATTTCCACCGTCTGAAAGTTGTATTTTAGATAAAAGAAGAGAAGCATTGCCACTTGGAAGTTCGTTGATGAAGAGTTTAGTTCTGTTTTTATAATGACCATCTTGCAGGTTAAGTTGATCACTTCCATGATAGTACATATGTAGGTATGAAGTGTTGCCATTTATTTCTCTGCTCCAGGATATATATAGATTGTCTCCTGGAGTAAAGTTACAAGGCAATATAACATCTCCTAGAAGCATTCCAGTCACATTTTTCATATTAGCTGGTGATAAAAAAGATGCATGTTATTCATTTCTTCTTACATTTTTTTGGTAAATCATACACTTCTACTAAATTGTTTGAAACTTGTAACTGAATCTTCATTGTACTGTGCCAGCTTGATTCCCCATCGTACTTCACGTAGGTTGCACACTACTACATGAAAAGTTTTTCTTCCATACAGAAAGTAAAGTTCTAGCAACATTTGAAGAGACTGTCTAATCATGTAAACACGAATGACATTCAAATCCGAAAGTCCCCACAGGATCCTCCCCATGTTTGGGCAACCGCATTTACTTCCTTTATTTTCAATCTAAGGTTGCTGCAACTGAGGGAAAAAGCCATAATTAATAAATATATCACAAGAGTACGAGCTCTTACTCTGGAATACAATCACAAAAAAAAAAAAAAAAAACATGCAATTATCTTGAGCACTACAATGAGAAAGTGAACAGACAAATAACACACCTGAGCAGCTGAGCTTCAGCAGAAGAGAAATGAGCAGCACACCTTCGAGTACATGAAGAAAAAACCTGATTCTTGCATCTGTTAGGCATCCTGGAAATTCAGTAGTTTCTCAGAAATACAACACCCTTAACTTTATCAAATACCATAAACGTCAGAAAATCAGAATCTAGAATAGTAACGTCTTGGCCTGTTCAACATACCATTGTTACTCATGACAAGAACTGTATTACCCATCACAGCAAATCTGAGTGGTTAAATGTCTGCAGGAGTGGATAAACTGTCATAACTGAAAGGCTTGCCATGACATTCATATCCTTTAATAAGTGTACAGGTGGATTTGTAACTAGTGAACAAGTTTATAGCAGCAACAGCCACAGAAAGACAGCAATCAATGTCTATAAGTAGCAACAATGTCCATCCCACAGTATAGTGTGACCACAGGCAGTGTCACTGGAAATCTTACGCTGAAAATGGTACCATCAGGGGACAATATATTTTCAACTGGTTGCCGATTCTAATGTGACATAGATATTATACATGCATTGGCAGACAAACTGGATCTAAGGGGATGCATGGACTTTCTCTACCAGTGGATACCATGGTATCTTTATTTTATTTATTTATTATTTGTTGACTGGGAAAGTCTAACTAGGCTCCACAGAGCCTATTTTCAGCGGAGGTCTGGAGAGAAATGCTCCAATCCAGTATGTGCAGCTCTGGACACTGTAGCTGCAGGGACCTTTCAGAATCAAACATGGAAACTACAGGCATATCATCCTGCAGAAAACTCAAAACATTTCCCAGTACCTTTCAGCTACTTGTGGATGAGTGTACCAATTTTTCTAAGTTTGCATGAAAGACTGCCACCTCAGTGTATGGCTTCTATGGCATTGCTTGCCTCCCTAAAGTGCTGACAGCTATAGATTATACATATGTGACACTGATGTCCCATCTATGTGCCTATGCACAATAGAATGACAAGAACGATGATGATTTAGAACAAACCCTCATGATGCTGGGTAATAGAAGATGAAAAAAATTGCTTTCTGAGATGCAAGCTGGGTTCTTTGTGATGACCTTACTAGGCAACCACCCAGAATATTCTCACATCCCATATTAGGTGCAGCGCTGGGCAGTGAGAGTGGTATTCTCTATATTCCACATGGAGATGCACATTGTGCCAACATGTGCCACATGGCATCATGAGACATATCAGGGCATGATCCTAGATTTATCTGCTTCTTGGAGGATCTGAAACTGCTTGGTGACATCTTCATGGAAGCTTTGCAGCATACCATTTGTCTCAACTTCAGCTTGTGTAGTTTTATACTGTGCCCAGATTATAACCCTGCATATCTGTTGATTAATTTCGAGCTCTGTCTGCATACTGTGGGCTGTATGGGTCACTGCAGAGTATCTGGACCCCTGGTAGTCTGCTGCACAGTGGGTCTACACATGGTGAGTACAGTGTGGTTCCAGAGGAGTTGTGGTGTCCATCTAAGGCATGGGAGATCCATCCCTTGATATGGGTGGCATCATCATATGCAGTGTAGGGCCAATGTTCAGGTGCAGATGAGACCATATTATCATCCTGGTTGGTGGATGTAGGACAACCCAGAAGAGAGACTAATATTCCCATTATGTCCTAGGAGTGTGATACAGTAGGTTTTTACCTCATACTTATAACCTAGTACAATATCAACAGGTGTCAAAGTAAAGTGGTTTGGCTTACGTCCATACAATACAATACAAAACATAACATAATGATTCTAGCTGCACTCACAAGCCCAGTGGTGCATCCAAACACCTAACTGTGCTGGTATTCCCCTGGAGATAAATACCTGATATACCTATGGGGAATATATACATTGGTATCTATATTCTTGAAATGGATTGTATATAGTGTTGTCTGGGATGGATACTAACTTGGCTGTTCTCCCTGTGAGCTCCATGGGGTTTTGCCACTCTCAGAACAGGTGGCCATTTTTCCAGACATTATAACTGTACCCTCATTGTTTCCATGCAGGGATGCTAAAGATACTTCATCATCTGTGAGGCTTGCACTGGGAGTTGGTTCCTAAGCTGTCTGCTGCTATACTGCATGCCTTTTTGAGGTAAAGCATATCATGCAGATAAAATAGTTCTTATACTGCTGCTCAATGCAATTCTTTTCATCCACTGAATTAATCTCATTTATTTACTTATTTTATTTATTTATTTTACTCTTAGCTGCCCAGGTAAGCCCAACTAGTCGATTGCCTTCTTTTCAAGATGGACTCATGGTGGCATTCATTCTGATTACAAGAAATTTGTGCAGAGCACTGGGGATCATACCCTACTCTTTTTGGTTTGAGTCAGAAGGTAGAAATAGAGGGCCACTAATGGGCACAGACACTTCTGACATAAAACAAGATAGCAGTTACAGAGCTGAGAATTCTGCAGGACCTGTGGAGTCTGACACAGACATGACAGAGGCAATTGTGACAGATTTTGTTGGTGAAGGACTTGAAACACAAGTCTTAATGGCTTTACTCCTAGAGAAAGAGTAGAAGGCTTGAGCTCAGGCTCACTGGAACATGATGGCAGAAGACGTACTACAGAAACAGGGTATTTCTGAAAATGCTGGTAAGAAGCTGGAACAGAAAGAAAGAAATGTGGGGACTGATAGAATAAATGTGTGTGCATGTTCAGGTGGTGGAGCAGCCCATTTTAAAGACATATAGTGCGACGTGGTGAAGTGAAATCAATAGATACAAATATTGGAAGGAAAACTATAACAATGTAAGGTGGAATTGTCACTGAGGCAGAAAAAGAAGTTTGGAAGATTCTGGAAGTGTAGCGGTGGAAGGAACACAGAGGGACTGAATTTGAAGAGAAAATGAGAACAGGCAACAACGAATCCATTAGCAGGTGTGACATAACAGATAATATTATTTTGCCACTTTTTTTATTTAAAAGACATATGGGCATTATTTCACTTAGATAATGAAGACTTTTGTGAAGTAGTATTTGAAACAATTATCAGAAAGTTTTACTAATGAAGCAGAGAAAAAAGGATGCTGTCACCATGGAAAGATTTTTCTGTTTCAGAATTTAAGCATGCAGTTATAAAGAAAATTAAATGTACAGTTCGGAGTATCAGATGTAGAAGAGTATGAGTTAAAAATCGTTTTATTTTCTGTTTGTAGTAAAGTACTTGATGTTAATAAAGTGCATGATGTATGAAAAGTTTGAACAGGATAGTGGAAAGTTTCATAAGTGCTGAATGTGAATGAAGGAATAATATAGCATGTACAATACACAGTAAAGTTAAATGGGAAAAAGGGCAGTATTACATATGCAAACAATGTAAAGCTTTTTTTGTGCAGTAGCAACACGTTTGATACACAATTTTAACAACAGAAGATGTAGACAATTTGTGGAGACAGGACATACTACCAGGAATTGTCAACCAGTATGTAAAAAAATGGAATAAGAGTGAACTTTTTTGATTTGACTGCCCTTTGTTAGGAAACAAAAAGGAAAACAAAGGAGAAAATACTAGAAAAGAAGGACAATTAGATGAAAACATGACTCAAGATATTTGTGAAGAAGAAAGTATTATGGGGAAATGAGAAAAACAGCATATAAAAAATATTGCAAAGGATGGGGTAAATAAAGAGGATGATCTGCAGATTAGTCTTGTGGATTCAGAAGGAAACTAACTGTTCCCTGTAAGGGTTGCAGTAGAAAGGCCCTCTTTCTGCAATGCAGTATTTTACAATTCAGAGACTTATTAGTCACAATAAGGAAATACCTCATTATCAACTTAAAATCAATAAACAGGCCCAACCAATGTAATAGCGAAACTGATTTATTGAACCGAACAGGGATAAATCAAGAACTGAGCACTTTCGTCTTTACACCATGCAAGACTTCATTAGAGTAACAATCCTTATTATCAACTTATTTGCATTTCTCTGAATCACTGTTAACTACCATGACTACTGTTCTTGTGTTTATTTTCACTGTCATCTGATACATCATGTTATCACAGGCAACGCCTCTCATTCACACACACACACACACACACACACACACACACACACACACACACACACACACACACACACACACGCACACATGCACACACGCACACACGCACGCACACACGCACACACGCACCATTTCCTATCCCTATGTTGTGAGAATGTTTTTAATGTCTCATTTTTTCTGCAATAGTAAATCACAGATAATTACAATCAGAATTTCACACTTCATAGCCTTCAGTAAATTCATGGTAATGTAAAAGCTGTTATAATAGCGACTTTCTAAGCTTCTGGGTGAAATAATTAAAATATGTCCATGATTTTGTCCTATCAGTAATTTTGGCCTTGTTTTGATTTTTTTGTACTATGAGGTAAAGATGTATACTTAAAGTTCCCCTTCTCTTTCCCTACTACGTTGGGGACTGTTGCAGGCATTGAATAAGGTTGGTGATCCTTATTATATGTTAACAAAATAGTGTAGTAGATTATCAGTTAGCACATTAGGTTATTTCTGAGGTTTCCTGTAACAAATGTGCCAGGTTTGAATCCCCCTAAGTAGCTGACTTTTTTTTTACTTTCCATCTCCAGTGTATACTGGTGATTTATATAGTTACTGTCCTTTGTGGGAAGTGGAAAGGTACAATGTTGGAATCCATTTTAGTGCCATGAAGGCATACTACTTATAGTATCTGTGTGTATGATGGTTTCCTACACCACATTTTTTAACTAACTGCCTTTAAGGCGCATTATATACAATACCCCTGGTTTCTATGGTTCTTGATGACACCAGTATTCAGATTTATTTCTGATGTATAGTGATTCCCTTTGACCCATATTATGTAGAAGTACAGTTAAGGCAGTATGATACATTTTATGCCTTTTGGCCAGTGTTCTCTGTCCCATGTCTTTAGAGTTATCCTTGATGGCTAATGGTGCACCAAACCCATGTCTTTAGACTTATCGCTGGTAGTTAGTGGTTTTCCCATCCCAATGTTGCAGGCTATATGCACTAATTTAGGGGTGTGTGCATGTTTGATCACCATTCCAACCACTTCTTTCTCACACACACACACACACACACACACACACACACACACACACACACACACACACACACACACACACACACACACACACACACACACACACACTATAGCAGCACTTAGTATTGCACAGTAGATGCTGTACTTAATGGCTTCAGCAGTGGTGGACTAGAGACCATTTTGTCCATTGCAGGGAACACAGCTTTTATTTCAAGTTATTACACAAAAAGTAATAAGCATTCAGTGAGCTATTGCACAAGTGAGAGAACCTAGTAATGAGTTATTGCACTTTAAGAAAAAGATATTTCCTTCAGCCTGTGTGGCCACTGACTAGGTTACCTGCTGGCTTGCCCTGCTACTCAGTTTTAATAGACTGATGGCCTGAGGAAAGAAGCTGTTTCTGAATCTAGTAATTTTGCAACTTATGCTTCTGTACTGCTTGCCCGAGGACAAGCAGAAGAACAGTCTCTAAGCTGGGTGGGTATGTTTTTAACAACCTTTGTGGCTCTTCTGACACACTGTGCTGAGGGTAGGTCCTGTATAGATGGAAGTGTAGACCTCGTTTTTCCTTTCTGACACTTTCACCACCCTTTGGAGGGCCTTACAATCCATATCCTTGCAGTTTCCATACCAGACTGTGATATTGCTTTTCAAGATGCTATCAATGTTGCCTCTGTAGAGGTTTGTGAGCACCAAAGATGGGAGATTTGCTCTCATCAACCTGCATAGGAAGTGGAGTCTTTGCTGTGCTTTCTTGACAATGTGATTAGTATTGATGGACCATGTCAAGTCTTCTGCAATGTACACCCCTAGAATTTGGTACTCTTCACCCTTTCCACTGTTTCTCCCTTGATTCTGAGAGGGACCTGTGTCACCTGTTTTTTCCTAAAGTCTACACTTACCTCTTTGGTTTTGTTTACATTCACAACCAAGTTATTGTTGCATCAGTCAATCAGATGTTTCACCTCCTCCCTCTATGCTGTTCCATCACCATTGCTGATTAGGTCTATGACTGTACTATCATCCGTGAATTTGATGATGTGATTTGAGTTGAACCTGGCTGTGCAGTCATGGATCAGCATTGTCAACAGCAGAGGACTGAGAACACATCCTTGAAGGACTTGCATGCGCAGTGTAAGGCTTTTCGAGGTGTTATTGCCAACTTTCACTCTTTGCAGTCTATCAATAAGGAAGTCCAAAATCCAGTTACATATAGGAGTACTTACCCCTCCAGTTAAAACAGTTTCTCTATAAAATGTTGTGGTATGACTGTATTAAAGGCAGATCTGAAATCAATGAACGACAACCAGACGTAACAGTTCTTGTTTTCCAGATGAGCTAAGGATATGTGGAGTGCCATTGAGATGGCATCTGCAGTGGGGCAGTTGGACGAATAAGCAAATTGGAATGGGTCCAGTTCTGCAGGAATATTTGTTGTTAAATAGTTTTTGACCAGACTTTTCAAACACTTCATTACTGTACAGGAGAGAGCTACTGGATGATAGTCATTCAGGTTTGCTGGCTGAGACTTTTTTTGGTAGTGGAATGATTGTTGTGTTCTTGAAGCACTTGGGTACTATGGCCTGACATACAGATGTGTTAAATGGGTCTATATTAGAACATCGAATATTTAACAGATCAAATCACTAAAGGTCGACCTTTAGCGATCAAACTGTTAAAACATCGAATGTTCAGAAAAAAAATAAAAACAACAAAAAAAAACTAAACAGTGTAGGCAGGGCGGCAAGCCCCCCTGCACCCCCCCCCACTGCTTAAATATACCAACTCCGAGGCCACACTACATTGAAGTAAATGGAAATCTCCCCTTACAGAGATTTCCACTTGTTCGATGTTCGGCAGTTTTGCTATTCTCGTGTCGACAATGTCAGATTCAGCATTGTCAGCTTTCGAGAATCTAATATAGACCCATGTTAAATATGTTAGTAAGAATCATGGTCAGTTGGACAGCACAGTCTCTGAGCACTCATCTGAGAATATTGACTGGTCCTACTGCTTTCCTTGGGTTTACCCGGCATAGAATTCTCTGAACATCGGCTGGGCTGAGACAGAGTGTTACCTCATTTTGACTGGTGATGAGTTTCATAGCCTTTGTGTCATTCCCTTCATCAAACCTGCTGAAGTAGGTGTTGAACTCATTTAGAAATTTGATGTTATAATCACATTTGGTGGGCACAGGCCTGTAGTCTATCAAGCATTGTACCCCCTGCCACAGATGTCTGGAGTCTCTTAGGTCTAAGATGTGACTCTGGATTTTTTTGGCCATAGGCACTCTTGGTCTTCTTTATTCCTCTATTTAGGTTTGATCTGGTCTCCCTGAGGGCATCCGTGTCTCCCTTCTTAAAGGCAGTATCACATGATCTTAGGAGCTCATATACTTCACTTGTTAACCAGGGTTTCTGGTTGGCCCATATGGTGATATGATGATATGGTGAAATGATATCATGAGTTTATTAGTGACTTAATGGGGTAAGAACTTAAGTGCAAATGTAGCAATTTTATTAAACATAATGTGAAAAGGGAAAAACAAGAAAGAGTTAAGGCAATGTGGAGAAGGAAGATTATAAGATCAGTGGGAAATAATGAAAGAGATTCTGAAAGAAGTGAGGAATTAATATTGGGTCTTTGTAAGGTGATCCAGTGCCTGTCGGCCTGGAATGATATGGTCGATAGATCTCAATGCTTTGCCAGAGATGGTCTTCACCTGTCACCCCTGGGATTTTGGTTACTGATTAAGGGTCTTGCCTCACCCATACTGCTTTTTTTAGGCAATGTCACAAGAACAAAATTCCTGACATAAAAATATCTTCAAAAAACAACATCAAGGTTATGCTACTAAACACTAGGAGTCTAAATCTGAAACCACACTCTCTGAAAGCAGTCCTCACCTTAGATGATGCTGACATCTGTGCAGTCACACAGACTAGGTTTAAGGCTGTGGAAAGCAACCTGGCAATACCAGGCTACAATACCTCCCACACATTTAGACTATTAAGTGAGAGTGGGAAAACTAAAGGAGTTGTAGTATCAATATTCATCAAAGATAAATACACCTCCCGATTGGTTAAACAGAACAATTCCCATGAAGTACTCCATGTACAATTGACTGTAGGCAAGACCTCTCTCCAAGTTATAGCCAGCTATAGGACCCCCTCCATGAACCAGGATACCCACGCTCTCTACCTGGATGAGTCACTCATTGTACAACAAAAGAGACTGGTTATTGGAGACTTCAATTACCTGTCTATAGACTGGGCAAACTATACCTTTACTTATGCACTTGCCCGAAGATTCTTTAACTTCATTAACTCCAATGACCTGGACCAGTTAGTTGACACCCCCACAAGGGGATCAAACATTCTGGATCTGATGCTCACAAACATGGGCAACTGTTGCACCACCCCAAGTGTGCTGCCCTCCCTGGTGAGGTATGATCAAAATTCAGTCTCATTAGAAGTAACAATAGCATCTGACCCACCCTCAGCATAAGCTACACTAACAAACTTCTCCAAAGCCAGTTACAACTTACTACAAGACAGCACCAAAAGCTTCATAGCTCCTGCTCCCACTGACAGCAAGGTCACGTATAATGGAATATACACCAGTGCTTTGTATAAACAGCTATACAATTGCATTGGCTCAGCCATACTAGACAACATCAAAGCCAAGATCTTCAAAAAAGAACTAACATGCCTGGTGGACACCCTCCATAAAGAGACTATACAATAGGAGAAAGAAATTGTTGTCTAAGAGTAAGAAGAAATGGTCCCACAGTTGGAAGCACTCCCTCCTCTGCTTAAATAAGCAAATAAGACATCATGTAAAGCAGTCTAAAGCTAATTACAAATCCAAATTAGCTTTCCTAGTGAAGGGTAACTATAAGGCATTTTTTAGCTACATCCATAATCTTAAAGGAAAAACCCAGATTTGCACAGAACTTGTTTTTAATAGCACCACATATACTGAACCCATGGAAATAGCCAAGCTACTAGTTGATAGGTTCAGTGAGAACTTATCCCTACCACATATACCCCGTAGTATCTCTACAACCTGTTCTCCACCTATAAATGCCCTTTCCCAAGCCAAAGACACAGCCTCTGTAGGACCTGACAACATCCCTGGCTGCAGTCTTAATGGATTAAAATACCACTGGGCACTCTCTTCAACCAAAGCTTAAACACCGGTTATATCCCTGTGAAATGGAAAATAGGTACCATCATCCCTTTAAATAAATGGGGGTACATCCACTGAGCTTGGGAACCATAGACCCATAAGCCTGACTAGCCTTATCTGCAAGGCCATGGAGAGAATTATCACAGACCTTATCAACAAAGATATAGGAGATCTCCAAACACTTGACCTGATCCAGTTCAGCTTCATTAAAGGGACATAATGCCTACTGAACTTGGTGGACTTTGAGGCAGTCACCAAAGCTCTGAACAAAGGTCAGTCCCTGCATACAACCTTTGTGGACTTAGTCAAGGCCTTTGACACTATTACCCATTCTAGCATAATTGATAAACTCACCCAGCTGGGGGTTAACCTGTATATTGTCAGGAGGGTTGCAAACTGGTTCATCAGTAGAACATACATAGTTAAAATTGGGGACTTCTCCTTCACCAGCAGACCTGTAACCAGTGGTTCTTCACAGGGTTTCATGCAGGGGCCCCTATTATTTGAAATCTACTTCTCAGATGTACAGACAAAAACAAAAGATCTATGAGTGACAAAGATTGCAGATGACTGCAAACTAGGAGTGGTCATAGAGTCCTCAGCGATGTTGACATCCTACAGGCGGGTCTTACACAGACCAATGATTGGTTCCAAAGACATGGGCTCAAACTAAATTAAAAAAAATGTATCATCATTCCTTTGGCAAGAGTGGCTTAGATTACCACATTAATAACAATACCTTAAGCAATCAGTCTGTGGTGAGAGATGTGGGCACACAGGTTGACAGCAACCACTCCTTTGACCACCACATCTGTACAGTGGTAAGAAGGGATTTCTGTAATGTCCATCTCATACATAAGGGCATTACTTCCAGGAAAAAAAGAGGTCAGAACCCCCCAGTACTGTTCCCTTATTAGGCCAATAATAGAGTACAATCCTCCTTTTGGTATGTACCTTACCAGGCACTGACAGCAATTGGAGAGACTCAAGGTTTTTTACAAAGAAAATACAAGGCCTTCAACACGTCATACATTGACAGACTGAAATCCCTGTCCTTATACTCTGTGTTGTACAGACTACTCACTGGAGATCTGTGCCTTGCATTTAAGGCAGTCTGAGATGCAGCGTTAATGGAAATGTTGCACATTCATAAGTAAAATGGTACTCGTTGTACTCACTCTAGGGATCTTAACTTAGTATGTGACATCAATAGGACTTGCTGGAACAACAGATTAATTTCCCAAAGATTATCTTTTTTTCTGGAATAAACTTCCAATGAAGCAGAGCCTTTCGCTGACCTATTAAAGTATAATTTGGATGATTGGATAGGAAACCATAAAATTCAACACAGGGATCTCACCTGCATTCCTTCTGGATGTGGGGGGAGCTATCTTGAAGCACTGACACTCTACAGAAATGGGCTGTAACTTGGCTAGGCTTGTAAAGGCCCTAGGGCCATTAGCCTAATAACCTCCTAAGATCCTATGATCCTATGATTAATGTGATAGTAGTTGCACCAAGGACGATGGTACTGAGTAATGTCAGAAGAAGGGGAATATGTGTCAGACTAATAGTGATATAAGCATACACTGATATGTTTGAAAGGAGAATATATTTGAAGAAATAAGTATGCAGTAGTAAACATGTTAGTAATCATGATGGGAGATTGTAAGTGTAAGTTAAGGCAATAAAAGGGGAAAGTAGCCTAATTTATTAAGGCGATGAAAGAGTTAGTAACATGTGAAGAGTTAAAATAGGGACTGGACATACAGAAGAGGAAGTTTTAAAACTGAAATAGATTATGTGATATATTCAAATGATCTGAAGATAGTGATGGGGTAGAAATGGCTAAATTTTCAAATCAGAGAATAATACTGGCCATAACACAAGATTACAAGAGATATAAAGTATGGAAAAAATTAACTGTGAGGATAACAAAAATGACGAACTGATGGAAGAACATAGAAAATTTTGGGAATAACAAATCATGATGAGACAACACTATGACAAATGGACATATTCATGAGTGGTGCATAGGAAAAGTATAACAAAAAGTTTTCTTAGAAGGTGAGGACAAAATGAAAAGAAGAGGTAAAATGGAATATGAACAAACTATGAGAAGGTGTGAAAAAGAAAAAGAACAAGGTAGTGACAGAATAAGAGAAATAGAAAAAATGTATGAAAAAATAGAAATTAAATATAGACAAAATTCTTTTTAAAATAAACTAAAATAAATGTTTACCTTTTATATGGAAAGTAGTTAAAACAAGAAAAGATAAGATGGATGTAACTTTAATAAAGTAAATATAAAATATAAATAGGAAGAACTTATGGAGGTGGATACAATTTATAAGTAGAATATATGTAAAATAAGAAGTGGAAGGAGAACCATGGAAGGTGGAAAGAATACCTGTAAATATTAAGACACATAAAAAGGAGAACATTAAATTGAAAGAATTGGAGGAAACTGTAAGGGATGGATGAAAGTGGGAAGAGTGTTTGTTAAAATATTGAATGTGCGGTTGGAGAAAGGTATAAAGGAAGATGAGGTGTTTGGTCAAGTGATTAAATTTGTATGAAATAAAGATGAAAAAAATGGATAAAATATTAGAGGCCAATAACATTAGGAAAATAGATGATAATATTTTAAAGAATAAAATGCAAAAAAAATGCAAGAAGTATTATACAATGTTATAGGGATGGTAGTTGTGCTATAAAGGGAAATATTAGCCAATGTTATAGGGATGGTAGTTGTGCTATAAAAGGAAAAGAGAAGTGAAACAAATGTTAATAATGGTACAATGAGTGGTTTATATGATTTTAAAAGAAAATGAAAGGAGGTGAACCTTGCAACATGTACTCAAAGCATTTGACAGAGTGAGCCATGATGCAATGAAGAAGACAAGGGATTGGGTAAAAAAGTAGATAGTGCAATAACAAATTGTTACGAAAAAATCTAGGTGAAAATTGTGGTAAATGGATAGATGGGAAGAAAAATAAGAATCAATAGAGGAGTTGAATGAGGATGTCCCATAAACATGTGTCTTTTTGTATTGATAATGAGTCTAATAAATCAAACTTGCACATACAGCATGAGAGAAGAAAGATGAGAGGCAGAGAAAGGAATTGTAATGCCTATTTGTTTGTCATATGCAGATGATTTGGCTATTGTGTTTAAGAAAAAGGTTTGGATGAATGAGATTGTGATAAGGATTAAACAATTGTTAAAAATAAGGGCTGATCACAGTTAAACACAGTGAAAATTAAGAGATTTGATGAAATTAAGAAAGCAAATGGCATACATTATACCAGTAAAGAAATAAACACAGAGGGAGTGAGATTTGAAGAGTATGAAAGTATAATTGGACAATGGAGAGGAATATTGTAGTGAATTAGACAGTTATTGCTTCTAGTGGAAATGTTTAAATGTATCACTTACAAAATACATATATGTTAAAATGGGGTCTATATTAGATGATCGAAGTTTTACAACTTTGAATATTATATGGTCTACACCATATGATCGAAGTTGTAAAACGTCGAATGTCTATTAAAAAATTAACAAAAAAAAGTACCCTGAAGGGTTAAATAAGGGGGGCAAGCCCCCATGCACCCCCCACACCCCATGCTCTTTAAATATACCAACTCTGAGATTGCACTACAATAAAGTAAGGGGAAATATTCCCTTTGCCGCATTATAGTGTGGACTCGGAGTTGGTATATTTAAAGAGCTGGGGGTGTGGGGGGTGTGGGGGGTGCAGGGGGGGCTTGCCCTCTGCTTACAGCAGTTAGTTTTTTATTATATATATATATATATATATATATATATATATATATATATATAAAAAATTTTTTATATAGATTTAATGTTTTACAACTTTAACCATATGGTGTTGATCATATGGTATTCGAAGTTGTAAAACTTTGATCTTCTAATATAGACCCATTAAAATGCATATACTAAGAAATCTGGGACATTTTGGTTGGGGCATAATTTTTTTTCCCAGGTAAGATGAAAAAAGAACTATTAAAGGTATTTTACAGTTTTAGAGTGATATATAAAATAAAAAAGATTGTTTAGATTTAAATAATGCAGCATATTTAGCATCTATGCATCTGTTTTGGGTAATAAGGAATGCAAAAGAGAGAGAAAAACAAAAATGATAGGAACATTGTGTATTTGAAATATGGAGAAAGAAACAGTAAGCAGAGAAAATATAGAAGGGAAAGAATATGAAAATATATTATGTTATAAAAGGTAAGTTTAATGAAATTGGTGGAAATAGAAAGGAATGGTGTAATTACCAGATACAGTGGCAGACTGTGATTGTTTCTTTGGATTATTATATTATTCTACATTACTTTTGCACTCACATTTGTAGACAACTGATGTAATCATATTTATATTCCTACTATGCTTCCCATGTTGTCTTTGCATTGTATTATTATTGTACTTATTGTCAGTAAGTAATTACTGTAATTTTGTGAGGAAATTTTATACCCATTTGGACTTTCCTAGATAACTCATTACATCCAAGTGACGCCTCCAGGTGCATCTGCAGTTAAATCCTACTGATATGTCTATGCGTCAAACATTGCTTGTTCATATTTGCATCAATACTCCCCAAACCATGCTATGTACAAGGTTTTAAAATAGTTTATCTTAAAGCTTACACAATGGCAAACTCAACTGCATTAATATTTGACCTCTGTCTAGTGCAGGTAAAGAGACATTGAGTGCTGTTTTTGAGATATTAATTTATATAGATATAATTTTCACATTTTTCTAAATATCTCAAGAAGAAAGCAACACAGACATAACTCCTTATCCTCTTATGAAAGCACTCAGCTAGATGAATAAAATGGTTTAACAGTATGTGTGTAACTTCAATGGTTGCTGAGATATTGTAAGTTGTTTACAAAATATTGCAAACATAATAGTTACTGTTTACTGTGACTTATAAAATTCATTTTAAGACCTAGAACTTAAAGAATACAAACACAATAAAATAGTTTGTGCTGAAGAGTTTGCCATTTATACTGCTTTCATAAGCCCTATGTTTCCAGAGATATGGACATTTGTTTGAAATGTGAAGACATAATTTGATTCTGTCAAAAGGGTTAGACTCCACCCACTGGAAGTTATAGTGCAAACTTCCTGAGCTCCATTGGAGCAAATGACTTAAAATACAATAAATTAAATTAAATTAAATTAAAATTAAATTCAATAATAAAGTAATCAAAAATATTACTTGATGTATCCATGGAAATAATTTTAAAAAGAGATAAAGAATGCTGTATAAATAGAAGAAAATGATTTGTGATGTCTATAAAGTGGGGGATTTTCTGTGGACAATTTTGCTGCAGAAATTATCAATTTTTGGAAGGTAACAGAAATGAATTGTTTTATAGAGAGTTTAAAAATGAGAATAAATATTTATCTTTTGCTAATTGCATTGCTCCCACTAGGCTAGTAGTCCCTTTTCAAAGGAGACCTGAGGTTGCATTTGTATTTTTATGGGAGTTTGGTAGGGCATAAGGGAACTTCTTCTGTTACTACAACAATCATGGTGCATATGGCTGATGATTGAGAGCATCCATTCTGTTCATGGCACAGTGGTAGCCAAAAGACTGACAAGCAAAACATGGCAATGGAGGAATATAGATTACATGTGAATGCTGGCAGCTTGGAGTTGTTTTTCAGAAGCTGAGATTGAAAGAATGTATGTGAAAAAGCAAGACAGAGATCAAGTAGAAGACATGGAAGATATTTTTGAAAAGAAAAAAAATTTGTTTGGAGACTTGAGAGGTGAGGAGCAATGAAGTAAGATGTTGTTATTACTACCTTCCAGTCAGGATGGTTGTGGGATTATATATTGGAAGAACTGTAAATCAGAGTGAACCATAGACAGGGAAGAATATATCATGAGGAGATGTTATGGAAAGGAAAATATGGAAGAGGGACAAGGATTGAAGAAAAGGACATTCACAGATTTGGTTGGTGAACAGAACGAAGAAAAAATGGAGGAGAAAAGAGTAGAAAGGGAAAGAAAGATGTATGTAGCAAAAATTCAAAGTAAAGAAGAATTAGAACCGGACAAGTATGAAGTATGGGACAAAACTGTTGTGCCTTTAGGAATCAAGGCACAAGAGTTAAGAACTTTTTTTAATAAAAAAAGAGACATATTGTGATATTCTCTTTGAGACTGCTGAAATATTAGTAGTTTTTGGAGAATATCAATAAAGAAAAGAAATATATCCATGGAATAAATAAAGTGTAAAGTCTTTTTTTCCATGAGATGAAAAAAGTTAATTTTTATTTTATTTTATTTTTATTTTACATTTGTTAACCGGGGGTGTCTGACTGAGCCAAAAAGGCCCTTTTTCAGTAGAGGCCCGGGGAGAAAAGCTCCACATAGAAAAATTGCAGATACATTTAGTTATTTAGACATGATTAGTTGTTGTTATTGTTGTTGTTGTGTCTTTCGGCTTTTCCTGGTTAGGGGTCGCCACAGCAGAACTCCGGTCCACTAATGATTGGCAGTAGATTTTTACGTGCCGACTTGCCAGGTCTGACGCAAAACCTTCAACAAAGGTACACCCATTCACGCATGTCTCCACACAGAAGCCGGTCTAGCTGAGAATCGAACCAGGCAGCGTCTTACTATGAGGTGACAACGTTACCGCAGCACCACCACCGCAGTCTTAGACATGATTAGTATACACACAAATTACAAAATACATGTTTTTACAGTGTTATGCAGCACATCAACAGTACAGTGGAGAGAACAAACAAAAAATATTAATTTAAAAATAAAGGTAGTGCATAGATGTGTGGTGTACAGCTGAAATTTAGGTAGAATACATACATAGTACACAGGTACAGTACATACATTGTAGATTAGCCAGTGTTTATGAGTAAGACTGAAAACCATTATCAAGTACTCTAAGTTTAGTATGTGTACCTTATCTGCTTTCACTAGCCTGGGGAGCAGTCATGGCACTGTCAACTTTACTTGAGATGTTGCCTGATGAGGTCTTTAAAGGAGGCTTTGGATGATGTGTTTTAAATGCTAGTGGGGACAGAGTTCCATTTTTTAGCCATTGAACTACTATATAGTGCATCTCCAAAGCTATTGTAGCTGTTGATGACTTCTAGTAGTAGTTTGCTTGATGATCTAAGAGGCCTTTTGGCTGAGTGATGTACTAGGTTTTTGAGGGCAGGACACTTACTGGGGAGGTAATAGATCGAATGACAGAGGCAGAGCTGATTGTAGGTTAGGAGATTGGGCAGTTCAAGCCAGTGGAGCTGTCTCAAAGCAGTACAGTGATGAGTTCTATATGAGCAATTTGCAGCCAAGTGGGCAATTCTGTTATAGCAGGCTTCTATTTTTCTTACTTCAGTTTTGTTGAGATTAGTCAGAATCTGAGATGCATAGAGTAGGGTGGATAGAAGTTGGGAGCGAGCAATGGCTGATCTTGTGTTGTTGGTATGAAATGATTTGATACGGTACAGTGATCCCAGTTTGGCATACTTTTTTAATAGTTAAGTTGAGATTACTATCAAATTTTAGGTGGGAGTCTATGGTTATTCCCAATAGCTTAGCCTGTGCCACTGGAGTGATTGGAGTAGCATTTGTGGAGTAGATAGTGAATTGACTGTTATCAGTGTTTTTGTTAGACCTGGTTATAATCATAAGCTGAGTTTTCTTTGGATTGAGGATACGTTGGGCTTTGGTAAGGTAGTTTTCAACATCAGGGAATGCCTGCTGAGTTGTTTGCAGTAGGACGGAAATGTTTTGTGCAGCACACATTAAGGTAGTGTCATCTGCATACTGAATGATAGATGCATGCTGTGTGGTGGTATGGAAGTCATTTGTGAAGATTGTGAATAGTAGTGGTCCTAAGATAGAACCCTGTGGGACTCCTATAGTTATGAACAGCTGAGGAGAGAAATAATTTTCCCATTTCACAGCTTGGTACCTGTCAGTTAAGTAGCTTTGGAACCAGGTAAGAATGGAATTTGATAGGTGATATTGGTTTAGTTTGTTTAGCAGGATTTGGTATGAGACTGTGTCAAATGCTTTGGAAATATCCAAAAAAAGAGTTGACATCTGCAGGCCTTCGTTTTTGAGATGGTTTTCTGTGTCTGTGAAGCAGAGGAGGGCTGTAATGGTACTATAGGCAGGTCTGAAACCATGCTGAGTAGGTGATAGGATGTTGCTGTCTAGGAAATATTTTAGCACCTGGGTATGTATGCATTTTTCTAGGATTTTGGCCAGGGGGGAGAGTAAAGCAATGGGTCTGTAGTTATTAAGTTCAGTGGAGGTCCCGCCTTTATGTATGGGTGTAACAGGATATTTTCCAGAGTTTGGGCACATAGTTTTCAGCAATTGATCTGTTTATGAGAGTGGAGACTGGGATAGCAATAGCATCTGCTGTGAGTTTCAAGAAATAGCTGGGGAGTATGTCGGCTGCTGTTGATGAGGTTTTTAGTTTGGACAGCATGCT
The DNA here is from genome assembly GCF_019279795.1 of Protopterus annectens. Lineage (NCBI taxonomy): Eukaryota > Metazoa > Chordata > Ceratodontiformes > Protopteridae > Protopterus > Protopterus annectens. The sequence goes on from NC_056749.1 coordinate 92,090,993, forward strand.
TTTGATTGAAGTGATGGAAACTGTATGAGGATAAAGCTTGTATTAGTGTTATTTGTGTTGGGGGGACAGTGAGGAAGGAACTGTCCTGTGATACTAAGGATAGAACTGAGTTCACAAAGTGGGAGTTGAATTGTGTTTCAATGGGAACTTTAAAGTCAGGGGTGGTTGGTTTGGGGGTAGCCTTTTGGGTGGATTTTAGTAGCTGGTTTACATTTTTCCAAAATTGTTGGGGGATGTGTTGGTTTTTAGTTTGTAATGTCATGTAATACGATTTTTTTGTCCAGCCTAATGCAGTTTTTAACATGGTTGCGCAGTTCTTGGTACTTAGTTAGCCTTTGTGTTTGTTTGTTTGTTTTTTTTTTATAGTAAAGCCAGGCAGTGTCTCTGGACTTGAGGGTTTGTTTGGCTTCTTTACTGAGCCAGGGGTTTGTAGAGGTTCTAACCTTGATTTTGCTCAATGGAGCGACAGTGTCTAGGTGTTGTAGAAATATTTTGTTGAAATATGCTACAGTCTGGTCAAGTGGGAGGGTTTTTAGGGGGGGTCCAGTCACAGTTACAGAGTAAAGTATTGAGGACCTCAGGATAGATTTTTTTGTGTTTCTGGTGGATATATAGTTAGTGGTTTTGCATATGCTTACTACGTATAAGGTATATTATGTTGTGGTCACTTAAGGTGTCTGGGAGACTGCCTGCATGGGGGGTACAATGTGTGATTGTTTGTTAGGACCCAGTCAAGGATGGATTCCCTTTTACATTTTTTATGACATCTAGTTGGAATTTGGACTAGCTGCTGGTAGCCATGGAGATTTATTAGATTACTTGGTGGTTCTGATATGCAAGTGAACCAGTCTAGGTTGAATAAGAGTTTCTTGTGAGTATGTGGAAGAACACCAGGATAAGAAGTCTTCAAGGCTAGCAGGTGTATTACCAGGTGGAATATAGATCACAATTGTGGTGATGACCTTTTTAGGGTGAAGTTGAAGTTGTGAGATAAGTATATCCCAATTATTGGGGGAGGGGTAGAAGTTTGGTAATTGATGTACAGTTAAGTTGGACTTCACAGTAAGGTAATCCCACCCCTTTTTGAAGTGGTCTGTCTTGTCTAATGATATTGTAGCTGGTAGGGAGAACTTCAGAGTTAGGTATGTTTTTATTTAGCCTGGTTTCTGTTAAGGCAACTATGTCTGGGGAGTAGTGTGCTATTGCGGCCTGGAGTTCAGGTATTTTATTTTTGATATTTTTAATATTAATATTTTGCATTAAAAGATGGATGGTTTTGCTGCTGTTGTTGATATGCCCAGGGATGAAGATAGTGGGGGTGTTATGTTCTGACATTTGTGTTGGAGCAGTTTGTGTTGGACAGGATGGATTTGGGCCTGGGTCAGGGTGGATATCCCCATTTATGTTGAGCCTGGTGTTAAAATGGTGATACAGATGTTGGAGTTTGGTGAAGAGTGTGAAAAAGTATTGTGTTTTTTTGGAGTAGGAATGACAGCATATGTGTTTAGTTCTGAATTAGTCCCTTATGTAGTTCTTGAACAATTGTGGGCCAATATTATTATAATGCACAGTGTTTGTATATGAGAGTGGGTAATGTAGTGTTGTGCTACTAAGTTTACGGATATTGGTAGAGTGATAATTTGTGGTGTTATAAAGAATTATGAGAGGACAGACTAGACTTAGTTGTGTGATAGTCATGGGTATAAAGTTTAAGTTGGTTCTAGGTGGGGGTCTGGATAGGAATTATAGGGTTGCACTATATGTGAATGGGTAAGTAGTGTGGGTGATGTAAATAATGCCTAGTGGGAATGAGAGTGGTTGGGAGTATTTTGTGGTGGAGGAAATTTGTATGGTGTAATGTGAGCTGACTTGAGAAGCTGTGATTGGTAGAGGTGATGTGAGGGTGAGCTGTGGGTGTGGCTGTGATTACTATAAATGTAGAGGTAGTGGGGTTGGGAGGGAATAGGGGCAGGGCAGGGGAGTGGAGAAAGCCCGAGCGTTAGCGAGGGGGAATGGAGCGGGGCAGAGCCCACCAAGACAAGAGTAAAAAGTAAGATTATTGGCTTCCCTTCTCCTTAATTACAATACAATACAATTTTGGACAGAAACTAAAATTGAAACTGTTAAAATATTTATTAATGAGCTTTTGCAAAGAAGTGAATGACCCATCTTGTAAACTACTTGATAACAGAGGACTTTGGATAGAGGCTTGGAACTGTAATGTGATTTTAAAAACGTAAAATGGAAAAATGCACGACGTATTCCTAGTATGATTAATGTTGATGGTCATAGAGCTGTCACAGAGCTGTTGTTAAGTATTGAGGAAAACAAAAACATGTTTTTTTTCTGTTGGAGTGAGGGAGGGACATTTTGTGAGCAACTATAATAAAAGAAATGTTATTTATGTGGGGAAAATGGCCATGATGCTAGCAAATGTGAAAAGAAATATTATAAATGCAAAAAAAATGACATTTATTGATGGATTATGAGAGAGAAATGTTTATAATATAATATAGAAGGACAAATGAAGAGGTGCATAATATAGAGCAATTGCAACACAAAAAACATAAAAAAATAAAGGATAGAGTAATGACATCAATCAAGAAAAAATGAGATTAATATACAAAAAGGAAGGGGAGAAAGAAAGTGGATCAGAAGTTAGTAATGGAGAAGATATAGACTGGAAAATGGTTATAAATAAATGTTTTATTAGAAAAGGGGTTAAAGACAAGAAAATAAAATGTCAAGATGTAGGTTTGAAAGAAAAAAGAAAGGAAGTGGATCAATAAATAATGTATTGCAAATTAAGGAGAAGGGAATCCAATAATCTTAGAATTGTATCTATGAATGTAACATACTAAGAAGGATTGGGATGATAGACTGGTGTAACATGTGTAAGGTAGATTTATTAGTGTTAGAGGATGATCTGGGTTTAAATAAAGAAGAAAGAGAACAGGCATAGACTTTATGATTAGGAGGCATAAAAAGGAATGTGTGTAGAGAAATGTGTTCAGGCATTGCTACATTATATAGGATGGGAATAACACTTTTAGAACATTATTGAGTTAAATTAGGATGATTAACAGTACTTGACTTTAGGCAGAAAGGAAAAGTGTACAAACTTGATAACATTATATGCTTATGTGATATGCAAGAATGAAATTAGTTCAAGAAATATTAAACTATGCTATAGTAAATATGGTTATAATAACAACAGAAGATTTTAATTGTGACTTGATATGTAGAAAGCAAAAAGACAGATTAGATAAAAATAATGAAAGAAATAAATATTGGAATTTAGAGTTATGGAACTTGAATAAAAGTACATATAGAAGAGGAAATTGAAAACAGAAATAGATTATTTTTTTATATCTAACACTGTAAGAACAGTGATAGAAAGTGCAGTAGAAACAGCATTGTTGGATCATTTGGCTATAATGATAGCATTAGAAGAGAATAAAGGACATTTAAGAATTTTAAAATGAATACAGAAAATTAATGAAAAGGGGTAGAATGAGAAAAATAGAAAATATATAATAATGTTATGGAAAGATCATTTAACTGTGAGAGATTTGTATAATAAGTGGTCTGAGTTATGGATGATATTTAAAGAGAAATATAAAATAATTATTTTAATTTGGGAGAACAGAAAAAGACAAACAGATAAAAAGGAATATAGAAAATGCAAAAAGCTGTTTTATATAATCTGTATAGGAATGAAAGGGAATATTTTAGAAAAGAGGAAGAAATTTACAAAAGAGTGAAGAAAAAATAAGGATCTATTATATAAACAAAATAATTTTACAAGGAGAAAATAAAGAAATATCACCATATTTGAGTAAAAAGTAAAGGAATGTAGTGTAATATAGTGGTATAAGGAGAGAAATGAAAAAGGAAGATGACGAAGTTGTAAAAAAGAAATGAATATTATGAATATGTAGTGCAGCATGTTAAAGGGATAGTAAAAAAACAGAAACAAAGAAAATAAGTGGAGGGTGAAACAGTTTACAAAAGAAATGAATGGTGAACTGGAAAAAACAAATTATGATTATGGACAGAAAGAAAGAAGTGAAGGAAATAAATATAAGTTCAGTGACTAGGTCAGATGGTTTATGATATCTAATGTATAAGAATTTGATAAAATGGCAGAAATAAATTTTGGCAGAGGTATTTAATGAATGGTTGAATGATGGTAGTTGTTTTGTAAAAATATGCATTGGGGTTATGCAATTTATATGGAAAAAGGAGAAAATTAAACTAAAAATTGTAGGCCAGTAATGTTGATCAATAGTGATTACAAGTTATTTATGAAGATAATACAAAAAGTATATTATATAAATTGTATTACGCTATGAAAGAAGGCATTTATATGATTAAAGGAAATGGAAGCCAAGAATTATTAATACTAATGAGAGAAATGGTGGATGAAATTAAGAAAGAACAAATAGAAACAAAATTAATGGTAGCTGATATAAATAAGGCTTTTGGTTCAATAGACCATGAAAAGTTATGATAAATAATGGAAGAATATAATTGTGGTACACGAATAAAAAAAAAAGTATGCAAGTTAGTATATAAAAATACTAAACTTAGAATCCTAGTAAATGGTTAGCTAATTGAAGACATTGAAATGAATACAGGTTTAAAACAAGGATGTCCATTGAGTAGTATTTTGTTTGTAATGGTCATGAACTGTGTAGGAAAAGAGATAAATAGTAAAAAGTAAATATGTACAGTGAATGGGTGTATCATATCCCATTATTTACTTATGCTGATGATATAATATTAATGTCTAAAAATAGAGATAATGTCTAAAAATAGAGAGGAAAAGAAAGAATTAGTTATATACGTCCATAAAAAAATTGCAAGGAGTCGGTTTGAAAATGAATAGGGAAAAATGTAAGGGACTTGAAAATGAGGAACAGCTACAAGGAATGTGGTTCAGATGAAAAAAGATATCAATATTAGGAATTCATTTCAGTGAATAGTCTATATTAGGTAATCAATGAGAGAACACTTTTCAGAGAATTAAAGGGACTTAGTGTCATGTGGAACACATAAAGATTGTCTTTTAAGAATGAAGGTGCATTTAATAAATACAATATGGATTGGAAAAGTATCATACATAGCTAATGTATATATGGTACCAAAAGAATTGGAGAAGCAATTTCTTGAAATCACATTTAGATTTACATGGATATCTAGGTTTAATCCAGTTAAAAGAAGAGTATTATATATAAATAAGGGGATGGGGGGGTTGAGTTTACTGAACTAATAATATATGGGGCTTCACTGAACCTTTACAAGTTATTACAATGGATAAATCAAGAAAAAGAAGATAAGTTGGTAATATGAATTTTAAGAAAAAACACGAGAGGGAATTAATAAAACTGAATAAAAGGGAGACAGAATGGAGAAATGAAGAAATAACAATGTATCATGTAAAGAATTGTGGAAATTAAGTATAGAGGGGGCAGGAGAAAATAGGAAAATGTGGTATTAAAATATAATGGTACAAAATTACTGTGTGAACCCCTGAGGACATCTAATAAAAGGAAAAGCCATAAAAAAAAAAAAACAAATGGTGTATGAAGAATGTTGTATGTCAAAATGTTTTATGGAGATTACAAATTAATAAGTTGCTTGCGAAAGGAAAGATGCCTTATAGAAAAGTAAATGAAAGGCCAGTTCATATTTGTGGTGAATTAGAAACAGCAAAACATGTTTCTTAATATGTAAAAGGGCTAAAATGTTTTGGGAAAAATAATAGAAAATAGTATTGTGAAAGAATTAACAGATTATAAACAGATAAATATGGATCTGTTTTAGTATGGATTTTGTGGGAAATACAGTAAAGACTATGTTAATAATTTGATAAAAAATGTTTTGTATTACATGGATATATATAACGAAAGACTGAATGAGATTATGTTTAATGGAAAGTGGGTATTACCAAATATTGTATGGAAAATCAAATAATGGTTATGAAAAAAGGAGTAGGGGTCTATACAAATGCAAAATTTTGTTAGTAATGGAAGAATGTAAATTTAATATAAATATGAAAATTGTATAATAAACTACCCTTACTCTTTTTGATAGGTCCCCTGGGATCCTTTGTATCTATCTAAGTTACCAGCAACTCAGGAAGACTGGGTCTTAGTTTTACATCTTATCCAAAGGATGCACACTTACGAGCACAGCACCCCCCCCCCTTAGGGATCTTTTGTATCCACCTAAGCTAACACCAACACAGGAAGATGGGGTCTTAGTTTTATATCTTATCCAAAGGATGCATACTTAAGAGCATAACACCCCCATTATATCATACAGCAGTGTCAGCAATTGATATTTGTGGTGTGGTAATAGAACCCCACAGCCTTTTGCACCAAAGGTGAGTGTACCAGCTGTTTCACCAGTGACACTGCTAAATATAAAAATATGGGTATGATATTGTATGGAAAGTATGAGGAAGGAAATGTAAAACTGATGAAAGGGACAAAAATATTGTTTATAGTAATAATGATGTAGAAAAGAAAATATGATGGATTATTGTACAATAAAAAAATAGAGAGCATGTGTTAGCTGAAATACAAAGATGTGTATGGAAAAAAGGATTAAGATAAAGGGAACAACAGAAAGATTAAAGAAATAAGGGCATACTGTTAGTATTTTTATGACAATATGAAAAGTTTAAATATTATTAATATGACACTGAAGCATAAGTATCGTAAATATAAAAATGTAAGTAATTAAAATATGTATATAATAAAAAGAGATATAAATAAAGCAGCCTCTACCCATTTTTTTACAAGTGCAGTGGGATCATTCCCTCCATGTGTGCTACTGCCAGGTCATGCAATGGACTTCAGCTTAACATCTCACTTGAAGGACAGAATAGTTAGGAGTACAGCTCACCCTTCCCTCATGCTGTGTTTACGTCAGCATCAGAAAACTACAAGTGTTCAGTATGGGAACAAATCCCACAGCTTTTTGGTCTTTCAAAACCAAAGACAAACATGTTTTTGTTGAGTTGCTGACAGTATCATAGACTTCTGGCTCCCACAGCAGGTTCCACTGATTCTGGTGAACACCTTCTTTCCACAAACAAGTTCCATCCTTGGATCTTGAATGACTGTGCCAAGACATCGTTGGCTGAGTTTGCCTAACTTCTGCCTTTCACCCTCAATAGTGGCCATGAGTACACTTATGATAACAGGAGGGAACAGCTGTAGACCACAGCTGTCTTGGAACAGCAGATTGTAAATAAGAAACATTAGGCTACATTGGGTGTATACTTCACTACTTGGTCATGTAAGAAACAGATAGGATAGAGGCCACTAATGTGGTATAGACATTGGTTACACCAGTGGTAACAAAGAACAATGGTGTGTGCACTAGCTAACACACAGTAGTCGATGTGGAATTATTGGTGAAGACTTGAGCTTCTCAAACAGCACAGCTAGGTGCCTACCAGGGGACATAGCTGATAGTGGATATAAGGCAGTGTTAACAGGGCAGACATCCACCAGGTGTCCCCTTGGCAAACACTTACATGATATAGGCATATGTCAGACAGGGAGGCATAGGGCTGCTTTCCCACAGGTACAGTAAGATACACATGTATATAAATATATATATATATCTATATATATATATATATATACGTATATATGTATGTATATATATATATATATATATATATATACATATAAACCTAGTTGCCTCGTGGTTTGAGCGTCTTTTCAGGCTTGTTGGCTGTTGGTGAAGCACCCTCCAAGAGGAAAAAACGCTGAGAGAAGAAGGGAGCCACTTTTGAGATTTTAAGTATTTTTTCTCTGTTTATTTGCTAAGTTTTTCTGCATAGCTGCCTATCTTGAGCATTTTCTGGCTTGTTAAACTTGATTTCTGTATTAGTAGCTGTATTTAGAGCACAACCAAAAGCTGTTTGCTGAATTTCCTGTTTGCACTTAATTTTAAATCGTTTTTCTTAAAACTTGCATATTTTCTGTCCTTGACCTAGCACTCTTGTGTGGGGTCATTTACTGCACTGTTATAACTTGATATTACTTGTGAACCTCTGCTATCTCTGTAAAAACAAAAACAAAAAAATCTTGCTTTTTTCCCACTTTTCTGAGAGTTAAAAGTTCAGTTACAGGCTTGCTGTTCCTGAACTGTTTGAAAGTTTCTGTGAGGCCATTTTGCTTGGGCTGAAGGAGGGTCTCTGTGTTTATCAGTGGGAGTGACTAACATTGAGCAGCTTCCCTGCCCCCGGAGAGGTGGTTACTGACTTGAAACTGTAGTTTTATTGGCCACTAGGGGTCATTTCCATAACTCCTTCATCTTCCTCTCTTAAAACCTAGTTGCCTCGTGGTTTGAGCGTCTTTTCAGGCTTGTTGGCTGTTGGTGAAGCACCCTCCAAGAGGAAAAACGCTGAGAGAAGAAGGAGCCACTTTTGAGATTTTAAGTATTTTTCTCTGTTTATTTGCTAAGTTTTTCTGCATAGCTGCCTAGCTTGAGCATTTTCTGGCTTGTTAAACTTGATTTCTGTATTAGTAGCTGTATTTAGAGCACAACCAAAAGCTGTTTGCTGAATTTCCTGTTTGCACTTAATTTTAAATCGTTTTTTCTTAAAACTTGCATATTTTCTGTCCTTGACCTAGCACTCTTGTGTGGGGTCATTTACTGCACTGTTATAACTTGATATTACTTGTGAACCTCTGCTATCTCTGTAAAAACAAAACAAAAAAAAATCTTGCTTTTTCCCACTTTTCTGAGAGTTAAAAAGTTCAGTTACAGGCTTGCTGTTCCTGAACTGTTTGAAAGTTTCTGTGAGGCCATTTTTGCTTGGGCTGAAGGAGGGTCTCTGTGTTTATCAGTGGGAGTGACTAACATTGAGCAGCTTCCCTGCCCCGGAGAGGTGGTTACTGACTTGAAACTGTAGTTTTATTGGCCACTAGGGGTCATTTCCATAACTCCTTCATCTTCCTCTCTTAAAACCTAGTTGCCTCGTGGTTTGAGCGTCTTTTCAGGCTTGTTGGCTGTTGGTGAAGCACCCTCCAAGAGGAAAAACGCTGAGAGAAGAAGGAGCCACTTTTGAGATTTTAAGTATTTTTCTCTGTTTATTTGCTAAGTTTTTCTGCATAGCTGCCTAGCTTGAGCATTTTCTGGCTTGTTAAACTTGATTTCTGTATTAGTAGCTGTATTTAGAGCACAACCAAAAGCTGTTTGCTGAATTTCCTGTTTGCACTTAATTTTAAATCGTTTTTTCTTAAAACTTGCATATTTTCTGTCCTTGACCTAGCACTCTTGTGTGGGGTCATTTACTGCACTGTTATAACTTGATATTACTTGTGAACCTCTGCTATCTCTGTAAAAACAAAACAAAAAAAATCTTGCTTTTTTCCCACTTTTCTGAGAGTTAAAAAGTTCAGTTACAGGCTTGCTGTTCCTGAACTGTTTGAAAGTTTCTGTGAGGCCATTTTGCTTGGGCTGAAGGAGGGTCTCTGTGTTTATCAGTGGGAGTGACTAACATTGAGCAGCTTCCCTGCCCCGGAGAGGTGGTTACTGACTTGAAACTGTAGTTTTATTGGCCACTAGGGGTCATTTCCATAACTCCTTCATCTTCCTCTCTTAAAACCTAGTTGCCTCGTGGTTTGAGCGTCTTTTCAGGCTTGTTGGCTGTTGGTGAAGCACCCTCCAAGAGGAAAAACGCTGAGAGAAGAAGGGAGCCACTTTGAGATTTTAAGTATTTTTCTCTGTTTATTTGCTAAGTTTTTCTGCATAGCTGCCTAGCTTGAGCATTTTCTGGCTTGTTAAACTTGATTTCTGTATTAGTAGCTGTATTTAGAGCACAACCAAAAGCTGTTTGCTGAATTTCCTGTTTGCACTTAATTTTAAATCGTTTTTTCTTAAAACTTGCATATTTTCTGTCCTTGACCTAGCACTCTTGTGTGGGGTCATTTACTGCACTGTTATAACTTGATATTACTTGTGAACCTCTGCTATCTCTGTAAAAACAAAACAAAAAAAAATCTTGCTTTTTCCCACTTTTCTGAGAGTTAAAAGTTCAGTTACAGGCTTGCTGTTCCTGAACTGTTTGAAAGTTTCTGTGAGGCCATTTTTGCTTGGGCTGAAGGAGGGTCTCTGTGTTTATCAGTGGGAGTGACTAACATTGAGCAGCTTCCCTGCCCCGGAGAGGTGGTTACTGACTTGAAACTGTAGTTTTATTGGCCACTAGGGGTCATTTCCATAACTCCTTCATTTGTCCTCGGAGGAGTGGTTTAGGGCAGTGACTTGTGGTTTGTTGGCCAATTTGGGTCATTTCCTGTCTTTTCCAGCCCCTGCTATAAAGCACGCTTTAGCGATTTAGCCGATTTAGCTGAGTTGCTACTGTTGCACACTAGGGCAGCTCCGGTTAAGCAGGTTTAAACTATTCGGACTACCTAAAGTCCACTCTTCAAATTTTCCCTTAAAACTACCTTCCTCGAACTATACTACTGATCTAATCAGCGTATCCTATAATTAAAAGATCATCTCTACTTGACTCCAAGTAGACTATTCTCTATCTGTTAAACGTAGCACTTGCTCCTACAGTACTTATTACCTTGATACGGCACTCTTGTCATAGATAGTACCCCAAAAGGCAACCCCCATTTCTCGGTCACCCACGTCCCCGAATCTTTTTAAAGTTTTTTGTCTATTCCTTCTAGCATGTCGAGGGATCAGTTGCTAGTGTCCTCTCCTGCTCAGCTGGTGAACCTGGGAATATTGAGGCAATGTTACAATTGCCTCATGTACACAGACAACCCTCTCCTCCTCCCACAAAACACAAATACATGCGAGAGATGCAACTACACGGCCAAACTGGAGGCTGAGCTCTCTCAACATAGGACTGGCAAGACCAGTCAGGAGGAGAAGGTTACCACACACACTATAGACCCAGTCTCACATATTACCATTACAACCTCAAATCATACACATAAACACACAAAGACATACTCGGAGGCTCTGATCAAAAATCTACCAAAACAGCAGAGGCCACCAAAGCAGACACCCAAACAACCACCACCTCAGAACACAACACCTGCAACACATAGACCTCACAGTCAGAGTGTCAAACAGTCACAGCCCTTAAGGCCAAACACAATGCCAGACACACTAGTCATTGGTGACTCCATAGTCAGACACACTGACATCCCGCTCACCAGACTGAGTAAGGAGAAGGTCACAGTAAGCTGCCTGTCGGGCGCTAGAATCCGCCACATAACGCAAGCACTCAGGTCTCTCAACAGCAGGTACAAATATGATTCAGTCATTGTCCACGCTGGTGTAAACGACCTGAGACGTACCTCCTTGGACTACATGAAAAGAGACATTGAGGAGCTCTCTGATTATGTAGCCCAGACAGGTATGACCCTGACCTTGAGCAGTATCCTACCTTCACCAAGAATGATGCCACAATACAGAGATAAGATGATCAGCTTTAACAATTGGCTTAAACACTGGTGTCATTCAAAGGGGATCCAGTGTCTGTCTGCCTGGGATGACATGCTGGACAAGCCACGCTGCTTCGCAAGGGACGGCTTGCACCTGTCACTCCTGGGATTCCGGATATTGGCAAAGGCTCTTGCCACTCCCATAGTGCCTTTTTAGGCAAGGCTCAAATTCTAAACCTACCACCCTAGAACACAAAAAGGAAAAAACTAAGGGTAATGCTGCTCAATGCCAGAAGTCTAAATCTCAAAATGCACGCACTCGAGGCCCTTCTCAGTATGGAGAACATCGATGTCTGTGCTGTGACAGAAACCTGGTTCAAGGCTCCTGAGAGCACCCCGGGGCTATCAGGTTTTACCTCATATCATGGGTTCCGCCCCAAAATCTGGACAATACCAAGAAAGGGGGGGGTATCCATATTCATCAAGGACACCCACACCTCAAGACTGGTGGCAACGCACGATGCATCGGAGACCATCCAGGTGCAATTAACCATAGGCAAGACTGCTCTGCAAATTGTAGCATGTTACAGGCCACCCTCACAAACTCAGGAACCTCACATGGCCTTCCTGAAAACACTAGAGGGGATAAATGTATCACCAAACACCATCATACTAGGTGACTTCAATTACCCTAATATAGACTGGGAACACTACTCAAGCCCAAACACCCTAGCCCAAAAGTTCCTGGAATTCATAAACTCAAATGCCATGGAACAACTAGTGACCATCCCCACAAGAGGAGATAACATACTTGATCTCATCATCACGAACATGGGAGCACAATGTTCAACACCGGAGGTGTTCCCCTCACTGGTGAGATCAGACCACAAACTAATCTCGCTGGAGGTCCTCATCCCACCCCCACCTGAAATAAAAAAGACCACAGTAAAGAACTTCTCAAAGCCGACTTCACACTTCTAAAGACTAGTGTGGTCTCCTTTAAGGCCCCGAGGCGGAAAACAGTACTCAAGCCGCTGAATCACTTACAAATGCCTTCTACCAGCACCTGCAGGACTGCATGGATAAGGCAATCCCAAGCAAAACAAAGACTCTTTGTACCAAAGGCAAGCATCCAGTCTGGTGGACCCCAGCCATAAACAAACTCTACAACAAAAGGAGGAAGCTACTACAAGATAGAGCAAAATCCTTAAAAGGTAAGACACCCTTGATCACTATAAGTAAAAACTAAGAGCTCTCATAAAATCATCCAAAGCAAATTTCGAGAGAAAAATAGCTAAAGACTCAAAAGACAATCATAAGGCCTTCTTTAGCTATGTTAGAAACCTGGGAGGAAACTCCCAGATATGCTCAGAGCTAGTTCAAAATGATGTGAAGATTACTGATCCTACAGACATTGCCAACATACTGGCTGACAGGTTCAGTGCAAACTTCTCCCCCTCCCCAAAAGGAGAGATATCTATACCAAACGATTGCAGCCCCCAAACATCTCCAGCCCAAGTGAGAACTGCTCTCCCCAAACCAAAAACACAGCATCCATGGGACCTGATGGTGGCCCCGGCTGTGTGCTCCATGAACTCAATGAGGAATTAAACCCACAGCTAGGACAGCTGTTTAATCAAAGTCTTACCTCTGGATACGCACTCCAGGAGTGGCGCACTGCAACTGTGGTACCACTTCACAAAGGCGGTGCCTCCACCGACCCTGGAAATTACCGCCCATTAGCTTGACAAGCCTTATCTGCAAAGCCATGGAGAGGATCATAATGGACCTCATAAATAAAGACATAGGAATTTGCAGACTTTGGATCCAACCCAGTTTGGCTTTGTCAAAGGCAGATCATGCCTTTTAAACTTGGTTGACTTTTTCAAACAGTCACCAAAGCCATTGATGAGGAAAGGCAGTCCATACAGCCTACCTCGATCTGGCTAAGGCCTTCGATACAATACCCCATTCGGGTATCATTGAAAAACTCATCAGCTTAAATGTCAACCCATACATCACAAGATGGGTTGCAAACTGGCTGAGTGACAGAACCCACAGGGTCAGAGCTGCTGGCGCCATGTCAGACTCAAAGCCTGTCACAAGTGGTGTCCCACAGGGCTCAGTCCTGGGCCCACTCTTGTTTGGCATCTACTTTTCCGAAGTACAAGCAAACACAGGAGGGTTATGGCTGACAAAGTTTGCAGATGACTGCAAACTGGGCGCCATAGTAGAAAACACATCTGACACAGATATCCTTCAGAAGGGTCTCACAGAAACGGATAACTGGTGCCAGAGCCACGGCCTAAAGTTAAATGCCAAAAATGCATAGTCATACCCTTCGGGAAAAACAAGGTTACCCCTAGCTACCAAATAGGTGGCAATCCACTGAGCACAGAAGAAGTTATCAGGGACCTGGGGACCCAGGTTGATAGTAGTCTGTCATTCGACACCCATGTAGCTAAAGTAGTTAGGAAGACCTTCTACATTGCCCACCTTATCATGAAGGGATTCTCATCTAGATCAAGGGAGGTCATAGTCTCCCTTTACTCATCACTCATCAGACCAATGATTGAGTACAATGCCCCATTCGAATGTATCTGACCCGACACTTGCAGCAGCTGGAGAGGCCACAAAAGTTCCTCACCAAAAGGATAAAGGGTCTCAAAATCTGTCCTATGCTGCCCGACTGAAAGAACTCCAGCTCTATTCAGTCGCTTACCGCTTGCTCAGAGGTGACCTTTGCCTAACATACAAGGCCATGTCAAACCCAGATTTGATGAATATGCTTCACCTCAAAAATCTAGATCCATCAGAGCCACAAGGGCGGAGACTTAAACCTTGACACGGCTATTAATAGGACGTGCTGGAGGGATAGATTCATCACCCAAAGACTCCCTATGCTGTGGAACAAAATCCCGGTACATGTGAGGCAGAGCACCTCGCTGGCCTTGTTCAAGAGAAATCTTGACCAATGGATGGGAGATCGCAGATATACCCCAGGGATTACCTCAGTGTCACTGCTCGACAGAGGCACAGAAAAATAATGGGTATAGTTCCCCATACTAAAGGGGTGGCCTAAGCCACAAAACGATGGGCTAGGCTTGTAAATGCCCTCGGGCAGATAGCCTAGTATGAACCTATGAACCTATGAACCTATATATATATATATATATATATATATATATATATATATATATATATATATATATATATATATATATATATATATATATATATGGATGGCCAAGTGGTGCAGCGGTAGCATTGTTGCTTCACAGCAACAGGTTCTCTAGTTTGATTGTCAGCTGAAGTGCCTTCCGTGTGGAGTCTGCATGTCCTCCCTGCATTTGTGTCGGTTTTCTCTGGGTTCTCTGCTTTCCTCCCACATTACAACCACATGTGTCTGGAGGATTTCTCCCTGGGCTTCTACTGAAAATTGGCTTTGATTCAAGTTGAACTTTCCTGGTAAGCAAATGTTAATTTTTTATATATATATATATATATATATATATATATATATATATATATATATGGGTACCTCTACTTTTGTTGAATGGTGCTTTGGTCAAATAAACAGAAGGGTGACACCTATCAACAAAGGTAGCAGATTAAACAATTTCTGGGGTTGGGGAATTTGCCTTTCCTGGAATATTTTGCAGTCTTGGAGTTACAATATATATATTCAGCAGGGGATATCAAGGATCTCACTTCCTATATTTCCTATATATATAATGACTATATTTCATAACAGAAAGAAAAAACAAAAAGGAAAAACTTTGATTTGTCAAGATCAAAATTCAAAATACTTTACAAAAAGATATTTTTGCAGGGTGGCAAGTCTATCTACACTCACCATTTGGGAGCCTTCACCTTTACACTCCCTGCTACTTATATATAATGACACACACACAAATACAAAACAATGGGGAAGGGCAAACTCCCACTCTCCACTATACCACAACTTCCAACAAAGTGAGACCAGCATTCCGCAATCACATGAATATTCAGTTACTTCTGCAGGCATTACAGATGTTGAGTAGTCAGAACGTTCAGCTAATTGCTGGGTTCCCATCTATATGCCAGTCTGTCATTTACACCATATATAAATGTTGGCAGAGGCTGCAGTCATCTACTGCTATTATAGGCACACTGGTTTTACCATACTTTTTTCTTAATCAGTGGATTACAACTGCATGAAACTGCTGGCCAACATCTTAGTACAGTAGTGTAGGATAAGATGAACTTCATTTGGACTCTGTCATTGTAAACTTCTGTTTTTGTGTTCCCAGATAGTGTTGCAGTCTGCTGTATTCTTTTTAGTGCTGCTGTAACATTCCTGCCTGTATTGGCAGCAACAGAAGTTATAAAAAAGTACTGCTGCTCACCACTTATAAATTGAGAGTTGATTCTGATAATGTCTATAAATTCCTGAATTCCAATGAAGCACATCAGTGGCATGAAATAATAGGTAAATTCTGCATGTTCACTCATGTGTGCATCCTATGCATGTATGCACATTCCTCCAAGTACTGGTGCTCTGGTGTGCTACATGCATTTCAAAGTCTCATTGAAAGCATGAATCATAGCCTGCTGTGTTGTTTAACTGCATAGTCATGGTGATAGCTGCCAATGTCAGTGTCTAATGGATACTGCCTGCCTGGTATGTAAAGGAGACAAAGATCACGCTACACGCCTTGTGTACCAAGTTCAGTGAGCGACGGCTGGGAACCTATCCTTGCAACCATCTGAAGTTCTGTAGGTATGAGAAGAGAGGTCAGGCAAGAAGGACCTGAATGGTATAGTAAGTGTCTGCTATGTGTAGTGTCCTGTGTTTGTTAGTGTTTTCTTTTTTTAAAAAAATGTGTTTTTGTCTGTCCTAATAATGTCTGAGTCCATTAAAAGACACTGTGGAATTACAGGTTGGAAGATGTGTGTACCTGTATACACATAATAGGTGATGTTTTTGGCTGCTGTGGGTGTGTGACATTATGGTATTTTGTGGAGATGGCACCTGCCTATGCTGTTGTGAAATTATTTATTTATTTATTTATTGACATGTGTTAACCGGGTTGGTCTAGCTGAGCCAGAGCCCCATTTTCATTAAACACCTGAGGAGAAACGCTCCCAATACATTCATTAACATTTACAAGTTAAGCAAAAGCTACGATAGATCAGTTTATTAAAAGCAATGCATACGATAACTCTACTGTAATATACAGAGCAGTAAATCCTTTAAAGCAGTAAAATGCAGTATTACAGCATAAATACAACAAGTAAATTACACGTTTGTGCATATACAAAGAGACATTGTGTTAGTGTCTTTAGATAGAGAGAGGAATTGAGTAGAGTAATGGGAGACAGAGAGATATAAAGAGGAAATGGGGCAGTGTAAGGAGGACAGTAGATACAATAAGTGAGGAGAGAAGAATAAATCACATGAGTGATTGACAAGGACAAGACCAGGTCTTTAGTAGATGGTGTTTAAGTTCTTGTTTAAACTGGTACTTATGGGGGCTACATCAGGTATTAGTAAGAACAACATTCCCAGTTATGTGCTATGGAGTAATATGTCCACCATTTCATGCTTCTGAGTCACTGCAAATACATGTTTGAGTATTATACTTGCCTGTGGGTACTCCTCCAGGCTTCAGCTTGATTGTATATACATGTTCATAGGTTATAGGTTCATAGGTTCATACTAGGCTATCTGCCCGAGGGCATTTACAAGCCTAGCCCATAGTTTTGTGGCTTACGCCACCCCTTTAGTATGGGGAACTATACCCATTATTTTGCTGTGCCTCTGTTGAGCAGTGACACTGAGGTAATCCCTGGGGTATATCTGCGATCTCCCATCCATTGGTCAAGATTTCTCTTGAACAAGGCCAGCGAGGTGCTCTGCCTCACATATACCGGGATTTTATTCCACAGCATAGGGAGTCTTTGGGTGATGAATCTATCCCTCCAGCACGCCTATTAATAGCCGTGTCGAGGTTTAAGTCTCCGCCTTGTGGCTCTGACGGATCTAGATTTTTGAGGTGAAGCATATTCATCAAATCTGGGTTTGACATGGCCTTGTATGTTAGGCAAAGGTCACCTCTACTGAATAGAGCTGGAGTTCTTTCAGTCGGGCAGCATAGGACAGATGTTTGAGACCCTTTATCCTTTTGGTGAGGAACTTTGTGGCCTCTCCAGCTGCTGCAAGTGTCGGGTCAGATACATTCAATGGGGCATTGTACTCAATCATTGGTCTGATGAGTGATGAGTATAGGGAGACTATGACCTCCTTGATCTAGATGAGAATCTCTTCATGATAAGGTGGGCAATGTAGAAGGTCTTCCTAACTACTTTAGCTACATGGGTGTCGAATGACAGACTACTATCAACCTGGGTCCCCAGGTCCCTGATAACTTCTTCTGTGCTCAGTGGATTGCCACCTATTTGGTAGCTAGGGTAACCTTGTTTTTCCGAAGGGTATGACTATGCATTTTTGGCATTTAACTTTAGGCCATGGCTCTGGCACCAGTTATCCGTTTCTGTGAGACCCTTCTGAAGGATATCTGTGTCAGATGTGTTTTCTACTATGGCGCCCAGTTTGCAGTCATCTGCAAACTTTGTCAGCCATAACCCTCCTGTGTTTGCTTGTACTAAAAGTAGATGCCAAACAAGAGTGGGCCCATGACTGAGCCCTGTGGTACACCACTTGTGACAGGCTTTGAGTCTGACATGGCGCCAGCAACTCTGACCCTGTGGGTTCTGTCACTCAGCCAGTTTGCAACCCATCTTGTGATGTATGGGTTAATATTTAAGCTGATGAGTTTTTCAATGATACCCGAGTGGGGTATTGTATCGAAGGCCTTCGCCAGATCGAGGTAGGCTGTATGTGGTTGTGTAACTGTTTTCCTTGGCTCTGGACACCATGCCAACATTTTGCTTCATTGCACATACTTATGGTTATGCAATAGTTTTCACAGTTTATGGGATCCGACTCTTGAATCTGCTTCATTGCACTTACATGTGTAGCTGTACATTTGCACTGTTGTCTGCATGCCACCAGCACCTCTCCACAGTGGTTGCCGTGTTCCTTTCATTATTCAGCATGGGCATGGTGGGACAGGAAACATAGAGATGTTCAGCACAGCAGGGTGTGAGAGACTCTTGCATCCTTTCCTGTACTTAAGTAATTTGTGCCATGTGTGGAGCATCTTCAGTATCCCTCTGTCTTGCTTCTGGAGGTCAGGATGGCACCAATGAACAGGAGATATGTCAGCCATCATCTACTACTGTCCCTTTTGAGGCTGTGGTTTCTGTGGGTGAATGGAGTTGAAATGCACCACTGCATAATCTTTGGCATCCAAGGCAGGTACCCCCACCCCCAAAATCATGTGTCTTTGCTTAGCCAGGGCATGAACAGGTGTTGCAGGTATCAAGTAACATGACACTGAAGTGCTGGTTCACTGCACATTAGCACCCTCCTACAGTGAACTGTGCATTTGCTAGACCAGCTGACCACTGCTGTTGGTCTGCTGGAGCACAATATGACCCATGCTACTGGTCACCCATACGCAGGATCTACATTTATGGCTATCAGTTACATACATTTGAGATTGTCACTATTGAATAGGCTGCATACTCCAAGACATTTTTCTGCTCTATATTTGTCTGTTTATGTGCATTCCACATGTCCCCCTCCTAGTGTGAGACTGTCTGCCCCTCATTTGTCTGTACTTTCCATGTTTGTTTATCTGCTCTTACTGCCTAAACTCCCCCAACATTCCTCTTTCTGTTTCCATTTCGTCCTTCCTGTCATTTCTTCTCTATCTCTCTCACTCTTAAGATATAAAATAGAACACCTATCCCTACAAAGATAGTGTAATCTTCCTCTCCTCAGTTGTATTTCCCTCTATGCTTTCCTTAGTTTGTACTCTGCTTACTATATGCCCCTTTCCTACTTTTCTATCCCCCCAACATTTATGGAACAAATAAAGTGTCGATCTGGCAGGACAACAGCTCAGAGACCATTATTATATATTATATGTTGTTGGTATGCAGTGCTCAGTAACAACCTGCCACAGCTGATGCTGACTTATCTACCCTGCTGTTGTTTAGGTACACACTCTCATGAGTTAGAATTTTCTAGACCCCTGCTTTGCTTAATCAGGTTGTTCTTCATGTACCACCAAGCTATGGCTGCATTTTTTTCCATCTTACACCATACACTAGACCTAAAGTATAACTAGCTGCCTACTTGCACAATCCACTACTACTTTACACAGTAGTGCATTGTCCCCTGCAACACACCTCTTTGTATCTCTGCCATAGTGTTTATAGAACTTGAGGTAGTAATACTATTTAGTTTCCGAGCATAACAATGATTCTCTGCACAGATCAATTTCCAATGTGCTTCATAATTAAGAATAACATCAGGTCCCTGTGCATGTGGTGTGTGAGTACTAACATATTTCCTTTCAACAAAGGCTAAATATAATTCCAACAAAACATTCCCAAGCACAAATTCAATGCATACTATGAAAAAAGGAGAGGGATATCTAGACACCCTTTGGTTTTTGAACCACAGTGCTAATCTAAAACCTCGTTCTTTAGAGAGACGTTCATTTAAATCCAGGATCAGTTTATCACAATACCTGTGCTGGTGATAGGCAGCAAATACTGATGTGCTCCATAAGAAATATAGAATTTTTCAGTTTTCAGATACAGAACCATCTTTACCAGTTTATTCTATTTGATTTTATGCTTTTGCTTTACATTTGATAACTGGGTAGGTGCACTGCTCCAGACATCTCTTTCAAGGCCTTTAGGGCAAGAACAGACACCTCACCTTTGTGCCCTGTTCAGTCACACCCTCATCTCAGGCTATGTCCCTACCAAATGGCGCACTGCTACAGTCACCCCTCTCTACAAAGGAGGAGAGACTACAGACCCTAGGAACTATCACTCCATTAGCCTGACAAGTTTGATATGCAAAGCTATGGGCCTTACAGAAACAGGTGATTGGTGCCAGAGCCATGGGCTCAAGCTCATTGCCAAGAAATGTATAGTTATCCCCTTTGGGAAAAAACATATACCCATGAATTACCACATAGCTGGCAGTACAGTAAACACCAAAAGTGTGATAAGAGACTTAGGGACACAGGTGAACAGTGGTCTCACCTTCGATAACCACATTGCCACAACCATCAGGAAACCCTTCTATGTGGCACACCTCATCACTAAGGGCTTTTCATCCAGAAAAAAGGTTGTTGTCCCACTGTACTCATCCCTCATTAGACCCATTATAGAATACAACACCCCATTTGGTATGTACCTCTCAAGACATCAGCAGCAACTGGAAAGGCCGCAGAAGTACCTCACTAAAAGAATCACAGGCCTAAAACAGATGGCCTATGCTGACCACCTTAAAAACCTTCAGCTATACTCTGTCACATATCGTCTACTCAGAGGCAATCTCTGCTTAACATACAAGGCCATATCAAACCCAGAGCTATTGGACATGCTACACTTAAAGAAATCTGAATCCCTCAGAGCCACATGCTCCAGGGATCTAAACCTTGTCATCACAATAAACAAAACATGCTGGAGGGATAGGTTCCTGACCCAGAGACTCCTCAGACTCTGGAATAGACTGCCCATACATGTCAAGCAGAGCACCTCTTTGGCCATCTTCAAAAGGAACCTTGAAGATTGGATGGGAGAAAGAAAATTCACCCCGGGGATCATGTCAGTCACCCTGCTAAACAGGGGTCCAGGGAAGTAAATAGTGTGGGAAGAAATAGCCAGGGAATTGTTAGGGCTAGGCTTGTATAGGCCCTAGGGCCAATAGCCTAGTACCAACCTATGAACCTATAAACCTATGAATGCATCATCATGGACCTAATAAACAAGGATATAGGGAATCTCCAAACTCTGGATCCCACACAGTTTGGTTTTGTGAAGGGTAGATCATGACTGCTCAACTTGGTCAACTTCTTTGAGTCAGTCACCAGAGCTGTGGATGAAGGCAAGGTGGTTAATACAGCCTACCTTGATCTGGCCAAGGCCTTTGATACCATTCTCCACTGAGGAATCATAGAAAAACTCACTAAGCTAGGCATAAAGCTCTATATCACTAGATGGGTTAGAAACTGGCTCACAGCTAGAGCCCACAGTGGGAAAGTAGCTGACTCCAAGTCAGACTGCCGACCAGTCATGAGTGGAGTTCCACAGGGATCGGTCCTGGGTCCTCTCCTGTTTGGTATCTATTTCTCAGAGGTCCAGGCCAACACAAAGATACTCTGGCTGATGAAGTTCACAGACAATTGCAAGTTGGGAGCCATTATTAACTCCCCAAGTGATGCTGACATTCTACAGAAAGGCCTCACTGAGACCAATGACTGGTGTCAGAACCATGGCCTTAAGCTCAATGCCAAAAAAATGTGTCATCATCCCCTTTGAAAAAACCCAGTTCCCATGAATTACCTCATCAATGGTAGTCCACTGAACACAGAAGGCGTTATAAGAGATCTGGGAACACAGGTTGACAGCAACCTCTCTTTTGACCACCACATTGCCATTGTGGTCAGAAAGTCTTTCTATGTGGCACATCTCATTACTAAGGGTTTTGCATCCAGGAAGAAAGAGGTCATTGTCTCCCTCTACTCTTCCCTCATTAGGCCGATCCTTGAGTACAATGCCCCATTTGGCATGTACCTCACTAGACACCTGTAACAACTGGAGAGGCCACAAAAGTACCTCACAAAGAGGATCCTAGGCCTTAAACACTTGTCCTATATGGACAGACTCAAACACCTCCAACCATTCTATGTCTCATACCACCTACTTAGAGGTGATCTCTGCTTGACTTACAAAGCTATGTCTGACCCAGCTCTGTTAGAAATGCTACATCTAAAGAAATCCCAATCTCACCACACCACACGCTCCAGAGACCTCAACCTCATTACCACAATTAACAGAACATGCTGGAGGGACAGGTTCATAACCCAGAGACTGCCCATGCTATGGAATAGACTTCCCATACATGTCAAACAGAGCACCTCACTGGCCCTCTTCAATAGAAATCTTGATGAGTAGATGGGAAATAAAAATTCACCCCGGGATCATTCCAGTGGCTGTACTCGACAGAGGCACTGGGGACTAAGGTTGGGTGCCACGATGCCAGGATAATCCAGGCTTTTAAAGGCTTCAGGGCCATTAGTCTAGCACACACCTATGAACCTATAAACCTATGAACATTTTTACATTTAACAAATATGCATTGACAATGGAAGATATGAGTACATGAGTGGATAATTAATAGTACAACCAGATTATTAAATACAATGCAACATACTGGCTTTGGCAAATGTAAATACTGTCTTTAAAAGTGCATGTTGAAGTTGGAAAATGTGTAATGTGCCTTTAAATGTGTTCTTAATATGTATACCGCGTGACAACATTCTAGTTATTAGGTATTCCGCTGTAAGACATACTGGTGTCCCCCTTACCAGGCTAAAGAAGGAGAAGATCACTGTAATATGGAGCCAGCATCTGCCAGACCACACATGCACTTAGGTCTTTAAACCACAAGTACCAGTATGATATGGTCATAGCCCATGTGGGTGTAAACGACCTAAGGTGTACCTTACTGGACTATATGTAGAGAGAAATGATAGCCGTCTGTGAATACATGTTGGTACATGTGTTACATACATAATACATGGCTGGTGTTAATCTAGTCCTGAGTAGCATCCTACTTTCACATTAGATGATGCCACAGTACCAGAAAAAAAATGATTGACTTCAACAATTGGCTTAGTTTCTGGTGTCACAATAAGGGGATCCAATATCTGTCAGTCTGGGGAGACATATTTGACAAACCATGATGCTTTGCCAGAGATGGTCTGCACTTGTCACCACTTGGCTTCTGAATACTGATAAAAACTTTATCTATCCCCATAGTGCCTTTTTTTATGCCATACCAAGTTGTTAAACCCTCCAAAATAACAAAAATGTCTCACCTAAAGGTACTGTTGCTCAGTACTAGGAGTTTAAATAAAAAAACTGCACTCCCTGAAAGCACTTCTTACCCTGGAGAATGGAGACATATATGCAGTCACAAAACGTGGTTCAGAACCATAGAAAGCACACCAGCTGTCAAAGGCTACAATACCTTTCATACAATTCAATCTCCCTCAGCTCAGGATAAAATAAAGGGAGGAGATGCCTCAGAGTACATAAAGGACAAGTACACTGCTAGACTGGTGCAACCACATGACTCACATGAGCTACTCCATGTCCATCTAACCATAGGTGCAACCCCCTATAATATCCTTGCTATCTACAGATCCCCTAACACAAGTCTAGAAAACCACACCTCCTATCTAAGCCTACTGGAATCTTTTAACATTCAGCCTAACACCATACTTATGGGTGACCTCACAACTTATATGACCCATAATTGACTTGCTCAGAGGTTTTTGGACTTCATCAATGCAAACACCCTGGAGCAACTAGTTAGCTCCCCAACTAGAGCTACAAATATCTTAGACCTAGTACTCATGAACATGGAGGGATGCTACTCCCTCCCATGCATTAACTCCTCCTTATGATCTGTCTACAAAATGATCTCCTTTAGTATTAAAACTAACCTAGAACCCCCATCAAACTCCATACCTGTTAAGATCTTTGCTAAGGCCAATTACCTCAAACTAAGTGACAGTTTATTAAATTTCCAAGCACCTCTGAACCTGGATGACACTGTAGCCTACTGTGATCTGTATACAAAAGCACTGTACAACTACATTCATAGCTGCACAGATGAGGCAGTGCCTGCCTGGGTCAAACCTATGATTAGTGGCAAAAACAAACTACTATGGTGGACCCCTAGAACAAACAGGCTAGTCAACAAATGCAAAATATACTCTCCAAAGCCAAGATGGGACAGACAAATCAGTGCAAAAAGACACTCTCCTGTCTAAACACACAAATCAGAGAGCTTGTCAATTCTGCCAAACCAAACTATGAGCAAAGCTAGCCAACCAGGTGAAAGATAACCATAAGCCTTTTTTTAATTACGTATGTAATCTCAGGGGAAATGCTCAGCAATGTGCTGAGTTAATCATGAATGGCAACATTTACACCAGCCTAAAACTATAGCAAACCTGTTGGCCAACAAGTTCAGTTCAAACTCTTCCTCCCCATCATCTCCTATCGCATTCAAAGAAATACATGCAATCACTCCCCTACCAATCATTACAAAGGAATAGGTCCTTACAGTGCTTGGTAAAGCCAAAATACAGTCTCTATGGGTCCTGACAACATTCCAGGATGCTTCTTAAATAGCTTAAAACATAATCTATCAGGACCTCTAGAAATCCTCTTTAACCACAGCCTCAGGACGGGCTTGTCCCAGAGGAATGATGGACTGCACAAGGGGTACCCATCAAATGACTCAAGGAACTACAGACAAGTAAGCTTGACCAGTCTTATTTGCAAGGCCAAGGAGAAAATTATCATAGATCTGATCAATAATGACATAGGAACCCTCCAAAACCTGGACTAGACCAAATTTGGCTTGGTGAAAGGGAGGTCTTGCCTGCTCAATCTGACAAACTTCATTGAGAAAGTCACCACGACCATGGATGAGGGTAAAATGGTATACACCACTTATCTAGACCTGTCAAAAACCTCTGTCACAATCCCCCAGTCTGGGATCATAGATAAACTTACTGATTTAGGTATAAACCCCTACATCATCAGATGGGTAGCTAAGTGATGCACTGACAGGACACATGTTGTCAGGATACTTGAATCCACTTCTGATAAGAAACCTGTTACTACTGGTGTTCCACAGGGCCCAGTGTTGGGATCACTCCTGTTTGGTATATACTTCTCTGAAGTGAAAGCCAATGTTGGCGGCCTCTGGATCACCAAGTTCGCTGACAACTGTAAGCTAGGACCACTCACTGAATCGTCAAATGATGTTGACATCCTACAAACAGGCCTAAAATAGCAAAATACTGATGCCAAAACCATGGTCTGATAGTAAATACTAAAAAATACATAATCATACCCTTTAGTAAATCAAAAATCCCTGCAAATTATAATATTGATAGCACACCCCTAAAAGAAGACCCAGTGATGAGGGGACCTAGGAACCCTGAGAGATAGTAATCTATACATTGACTGCTAGATAGCTACAGTAGTGAGGAAATTCTTCTGTGTGACTCAGCTTATAAGTAAAGGCATGGCATCAAAATCAAAGAAAGTCATAGTGCTATTGTACTTGGGCCTCATTAGGCCTATAATGGAGTACAGAGCTCCCTGCTGCTTGTACCTATACAGGCACTTACACCAGTTGGAGTGTTCCCAGTGGTTTGTGTGTTCCCAGAGGTTTCTCCCTAAAACAAAAACAAAAACAAAACAAAAAAAATAAAACATACAAGTCTTATGTAGACCAACTAAAGGCCCTATCCCTTTACTCCGTCTCATATCATTTACTCAGAAGGGACTTATGCCTGACCTACATGGCATTCTCTGATCCAGCCCTGAAGAAAATGTTACATATTCACAAGAAAAATTATACAAGGGTAACACGTTCCATGGTAAATACACAAATATAAAAAAAAATAAGAAAATACAAAAAAAAAAAAAAACACACTCCAAGAGACAGCAGTTAAACAAAGCTTTTACTATACAACAATACGATCTGGTGCCTCAGCCATTCACTTTCAATGGACAAAAAGCAGTCGCAAGCTCACAACTTATAGCAGGTGAACCCCCATAATTACATATCAGTTGACCCTCATAAAGTGCAAAGTGCAATAAATACATGACATTCTCATTCAAAATATGTCATTTAAAATGACAAAATAATAAATTACTGAAAACGTGCACTGTAAAAATGCAAAAGCAAAACCAAAAAATTTTCAAAATTATCACCTTACTGAACAATTAATTTAACTTAAGTTAACCTAAATTAAGACCCTTAGGATGAAGTGTTCTAAAATTCAAAATCATTTTACTCTCCAACTCATTTCTATTTTTCCTAAAATCCTCCACTCTGTGCAAAACAGATAGTGCTAATATACTAAAGAAACACAAATTATCACTACCAGCATGTGTACAGTTTATAAGCTGTTATTGACTGAGGAATGTTGTGTCTTTCGGCTTTTCCCGGTTAGGGGTCGCCACAGCGGAACTCCGGTCGGCTAATGATTGGCAGTAGATTTTTACATGTCGAGTTGCCGGCCCTGCCACGTAACCTTCAATGAAGTTACACCCATTCACACATGTCTCCACACAGAAGATGCTCTAGCTGACAATCGAACGGGACAACGTCTTGCTGTGAGGTGACAACGCTACCGCAGCACCACTTAGTGGCTGAGGAATACTATGTGAAATTGACCCAAAATCCAATTGCTGCATTCAATGGTGAGCTTTTGGAATTGTTATAAAGGGGTGAGAGATTAGGTTTTTGGATGATGGATGATGTAAAAAAGCTGTATATCCCTAAACCCTGTGACACCATTTTTTATGCCATCCAGAAGTTACATATGGATCTTTTGGATCCACCGGAAGGCCTATTGTTTCTGGGTGGATTCTTATTTACAAAATGTTGGGGTATTATTAGATTCTTTACATAAGGAATTTTTAGTTAATATTCCAGCACATATTAAAAATACCCAGCATGTGTGTGATGTAGTGAGTTATAAATTGTGAGCTTGTGAATTCTGTGCATCCACTGAAGGTAAATGGCTGAGGTACCGGATATGATTGTTGTATAGTAAAAGTTTGTTTAACTGCTAACAGGTTCTATGGGCCTGAACCTTATTTCTGACTCTACCAAAACTTGCTGGAGAGACAGATTTGCATCCCAAAGGCTGCCTCGTCTATGGAATAAACTTCCCTTCCTCATAAAGCAAAGCTTTCCTCACTATCTTCAAAAAGAATTTCTATAAATGGATGAGGAAC